>NW_017674280.1:45325-102934 GCF_001879085.1 Nicotiana attenuata | reverse complement strand
CCAGGCGGGCTCCTGACTTCAACAAAAATAGACGAAACAAAGAAAATTTTCTTCCCCAGTTTGGTAGCTGGGCACATAGGTGAGTGTAAAACTGAATCATTCTACCAACTAATATTAGGAATTTGAAAGCTAAGTCCTATTATCCAGGGAGGTCCTGACAACTCTTAATTGAAAGACAATTTTAAACGTAAGTTATATCTTCTAAGGGTATTACTTCCACTAAGTCCTGTTATCTAAGAGGGTCTTAGAACTACATCCTATTATCCAGGAAGGTCCTGAAAATCAAATCAAGGCGTATCCTAAAGACTGACACTTTTACGACTGAATCATACTACGCTACAACAGAATTTATGCTACATCTTGCTATCTAATGGAAATCTTAAAACTTGGTCCCATTATTCAGGGAGGGGTCCTGAAAACTCCTAATTGAATCCTATCTCAAACATGCAAACTTTGAAGCCAACTTATATTCCTTATGCTAAACTATGCTATTCCTGATTGTTTTGAAATTTAACTAAGCCACATTTTCCAGGAGGGTCCTGAGAGTTTTATGATCAAACCTGTTTGGTGCTCGCTCTTCCTCTACGGAGAGTTTCTCCGAAACAAGCGAAAACTTTCTGCCCCTACTTCAATCAAAGAAAAATATTGTCAGTTTAAAATGGTGGTTAGTTGATGGCATTCTTGCTGACGATGTCTCCATTGCTGTGTTTTGCTTTGACCTACTTCCCCGAACTGGCCCTGAACCGCTTGACTTTCTGACTGACTTTCAAACCCATGACCTTCTATGACCCGAGTGTTCTATACCAAACCATTGTTTTACATCTCTGACCCTTTTATTTGAACCTTTGCATCTCCCATAAACTTACCCAACCAATCCACCGACGAAACTTCCGGTGACCCCTTGGATCTTACTTTGCATCATGCCATCTTTGGTACGTTCCGGCCCCACTGTGTTTTGCAATTGGGAAACTGATAGTGAACCTTGACATCCTTTCTTCTTTGTTTTGAACAAGACTGACATTGAAACATCTTAGAGAAACAAACCCCAAAAGGAATGAAATGTATGACCTTGCGAGTTAAGGATAAAGAAAATCCAAAACCGGACGACTTACAAAAGAGGAAAGAAAAGGAAAAGAGACTTATCTGGGTGGAACAGCTGATACCATTGATCATGACATGTATTTCGGACTAATCGGCCCAATCCGTCCAACCAATCAACTTTCAATTGCCATGCTTTATTGCCCCCGAATTCCATAACCTGATTTCTTCAACCAAACCCTAACCTTGTTCATCCTGCGGTGTCCTGAACGGTTTTCACCCACAGACCTCTCTCATTTATTTATTTGAAAACTCACTTTCGCCTTAAGGTGCCCGCGAGGGTTTTCACCAATAAGACTCTCTCATTTTTGGTTTCTCTCAACTCACGTTCACCTTACGGTGCCCGTGAGGGTTTTCACCAATAAGACTCTTTTATTTTTCATTTCTTTCAGCTCGCGCCGCCTTACGGTGCCCGTGAGGGTTTTCACCAATAAGACTCTCTCATTTTCATCATTTTTCTGCTTGGACCAGAGTGTTGTCCCTAACATGAATCACCTCTTCTTGCTCGACTTGGCATTTCTCGAAGGCTGATCAGAAGGTCTTTCTTTTGACCGTAACGTGGGCTTTTGGACGGGGTTAGAAATAAAGGGTATAAAAGGCTCAAAACCATTCAAATGGGTTAAAATTACAACTTTCGGAATCAAATCTCTTGCACAACCACAACTTCTGCCCCAGTTTATTTTCTTGGGGATTTTTGGATTTTTATTTTGATGAGACCGAACCGTGAGGCTACCTACGTATCTTTAAAAGGAATCAGGTCGAACGTAGTTCATGAGACTACTTTTGTTGTTGCTATTTTTATTTTTCTTTTCTTTTCTCTTTTTCTTTTTTTTCTTCTTTTGTTGTTTTTTTTTCTTTTTTTTTCCTTTTCTTCTTTTTCTTTTCTCCTTTCTCTTTTTCCTTTACTTATCTTTTGCGCTTGCGTTTCTGAACTTCACTTACTGATTCCTAAAACGAGGGTAGTGAAAGAAAATANACGGTTTCAATCAGTAGACTTCAGGCATATTCCCAGGATTCACAATGAGGTTGCCGACGCTTTGGCCACTTTGGCGTCCATGTTGCATCATCCAGATAAGGCTTATGTGGACCCGTTACATATTCAGGTCCGAGATCAGCATGCCTATTGTAATATGGTGGAAGAAGAGCTTGATGGTGAGCCGTGGTTCCATGATATCAAAGAATATCTCCGGATGTGAGTATACCCAGCACAAGCTACGGGGGATCAAAAGAGAGCAATTCGACGCTTGGCAAGCGGATTTTTCTTCAGTAGAGGAGTGTTGTACAAAAGAACTCCAGATCTTGGATTGTTGAGACGCATGGATGCTAAACAAGCTAGAGTTATCATGGCTGAGGTACATGTGGGAGTTTGCGGGCCTCATATGAGTGGATATGTATTGGCAAAGAAGGTTCTCCGACCAGGTTATTATTGGCTTATTATGGAACGGGATTGCATCAGTTTCGTGCGCAAGTGTCATCAATGTCAGGTACATGGAGATTTGATTCATTCTCCACCATCTGAATTGCATACAATGTCAGCACCATGGCCGTTCGTTGCTTGGGGAATGGATGTCATTGGACCGATCGAGCCAACGGCGTTAAATGGGCACAGGTTCATTCTGGTAGCTATTGATTATTTCACTAAATGGGTGGAGGCAAAAACCTTCAAATCTGTGACCAAGAAGGCAGTGGTCGATTTTGTGCATTCGAATATCATCTGTCGGTTTGGGATCCCGAAGGTAATCATCACAGACAACGGTGCCAATCTCAACAGTCATTTGATGGCCGAGACATGCCAGGAGTTTAAGATCACGCACCGCAATTCCACACCCTATCGTCCTAAGGCGAATGGAGCAGTCGAAGCAGCTAACAAGAACATCAAGAAAATACTGCGGAAAATGGTAGAGGGGTCGAGGCAATGGCATGAGAAGTTACCTTTTGCCCTTTTAGGCTATCGCACTACTGTCCGCACTTTAGTAGGGGCGACTCCATATTCACTGGTGTATGGAACTGAAGCAGTAATACCCGCAGAGGTTGAAATCCCGTCCCTTCGGATCATCGCCGAGGCGGAAATCGATGATGTTGAATGGGTTAAAGCTCGCTTGGAACAACTAAGTTTGATTGATGAGAAGAGATTGGCAGCAGTGTGTCACGGTCAGTTGTACCAACAGAGAATGGCAAGAGCATATAACAAGAAAGTGCGTCCCCGCAAGTTTGAAGTAGGGCAGTTGGTGTTGAGACGTATCCTACCTCATTGGGCTGAGGCAAAAGGAAAGTTCGCCCCAAACTGGCAGGGGCCATTTGTTGTAACCAGAGTGTTGTCCAATGGCGCATTATATTTGACAGATGTGGAAGGAAAATGTGTAGAAATGGCTATCAACTCTGATGCAGTCAAGCGATACTATGTATGATTTCTTGGTTTAATTGTACTTTATTGTATTTGGCATATTTTTGAGATTGAAATGACACAGGCATTTTGTTCTGCTATCCAAATACTTTATCCTTTGTTACCCCTCTTGAGCCTCATTTACTTTCTTTCGTACCCCTCTTTCGGAATCAATAACAACTCGGAAGCTTGAGCAAGGCAAGTCGGTGAAGAAATAAGAAAACACAGTCCAACAATAAAGAAAAAAAAAGAAGAAAAGAAAAATGAAGAAAAGAAAAATAAGAAATGAAAAGAAAAAATGAAAAGAAAAATAAAGGAAAGAAAAAATGAAAAGAAAGAAAAGAAGGTGGAAGAAAAGGAAAGATTGCAACAGCAAAATAATTCCTATGACCTGAACTACGTTTGACTTGATCCCGAAAGGGTACGTAGGCAGCCTCTCCTTGGGGTTCAGTCACATCAAAACAAAATCCCAAAAGTCCCCACGAAAGGAACTGAGTCAGCAGTTATGGTTGTGCAAGGAAGTTGATTCCGAAAGTTGTAGTTGTGAACCCATATTGAATTGTTTTAGAGCCTTTTATACCCTTTCTTTCTAACCCTATCCAAAAGCCTGCATTACGGTCCAAAGAAAGACCTTTTGATCAATCTTCAGGAAGTGCCAATACGAGCAAGTCAAAGTGATTCACATCAGGGGCAACACTCCGGTACAAGGAAAAAATGATAAAATGAGAGAGTCTTATTGGTGAAAACCCTTACAGGCATCGTAAGGAGAAGCGAGTTGAGAGAAAATCAAAAATGAGAGAGTCTTATGGGTGAAAACCCTCACGGGCACCGTAAGGCGAAGTGAGTTGAGAGAAATCAAAATGAGAGAGTCTTATTGGTGAAAACCCTCACGGGCACCGTAAGGCGAAGGTGAGTTTTCAGGCAAAAGAGACATGTCCGTGGTCAAAAGCTGCTCAAGACATTGCAAGACGAGCAAGGTTTGGGTTTGGGGTGAGGATCAGGTTATGAAAGTCTGGAACAACAAATGTGGCAATCGAAAGTTGATTGGTTAGACAGACTGGGCTGGTTAATCCAAAATGCATGGCATGCTCAATGGTACCAGGAGTTCTACTCAGATAAGTCTCATTCTCTTCTTTCTTCATTACAAATCATCCGTTCTCGGATTCTCTTTATCCTTAACCCTTGAGGTCATTGTATTTCATTCTTTCAAGGTTTATCTCTAGGATGTTTCAGTGTCAGTTCTGTTCGAAACAAAGGAGGGAATGTCAAAGCTAACTACCAGCTTCTTAGTTGCACAGATAGGGCCAGAATATATCAAAGATGGCCAAAAGCAAAGTAAGTCATAAAGGACTACTAGAAGTTTCATTGGTGGATTAATCGGATAATTGTGGGGAAGAAGCGAAGTATCAAAAGAGGGGTCAGAAACAAAAAACAACAATATGGGATAGAACACTTAGTCAAGGGGTTGAAATTCGGTCAGGAAGTCGAGGGGATTCAAGGCAAGTCCAGGAAAGCGAGACGGAGTAAAGCCCAGCGGCGGGGATGTACCTAGCAAGAATGCCAGCAGCTAGCCACCATTTTATATTGACAAGATTTTTCTTTGATTGAAACAGGGGCAGAAATTTCGTTCGTTTCGGAGAAACCCACCTCAAGGAAAGGTAGGTACCAGACATGTTTGACGGCAAGTTCTCAGGACCCTCCTGGAAAATGGGACTTAGTTTAAATCTCAAAACAATCATGAGTAGCATAATTTAGCATAAATAGGAGTATAAGTTGGTTTCAAAGTTTACACGTTTAAGATAGGATTCAATTAGGAGTTTTCAGGACCCTCCTGGATAATGGGGCATAGCTTTAAAGTTTGTTTTGATAACAAGATATAGTGGGAGTCGTACCTTCAGTAGATATAACTTAGGTTAAAACTATCTTTTAACTAGAAGTTGTCAGGACCCACCTAGATAATGGGGAGTAGTCTAAGACCTTTTAGACAATAAATGTAGTGGGGGTAATACATCTAGAGGATAGAACTTAGGTTCATAATTGTTAGAAGTTGTCAGGACCTCCCTGTATAATAGGACTTAGCTTTCAAATTCTTATAATAGTTGGTAGAATAATTCAGTTTAACACCATGTACCCAGCTACCAAACTGGGGCAGAAAATTTTCTTTGTTTATTTTGTTGCAGTCAGGAGCCCGCCTGGAGAACAGAGGCATACATTTTAAGTTTCAGCAGTCAGGAGCCCGCTGGAGAACAGAGGTATTACAATTCAAGTTTTAGTTTTCAATTATTATAATAGGATGCCCAGTCACCAAACTGGGGCAAGAGATTTTCTTTGTTTTTGTTTATTTGTTGGAGTTAGGAGCCCGCCTAGAGAACAAAGGCACACATTTCAAGTTTTAGCAGTCAGGAGCCCACCTGGAGAACAGAGGCATACATTTTAAGTTTCAGCAGTCAGGAGCCCGCCTGGAGAACAGAGGTATTACAATTCAAGTTTTAGTTTCCAATTCTTATAATATGATGCCCAGTCACCAAACTGGGGCAAGAGATTTTCTTTGTTTTTGTCTATTTTGTTGAAGTCAGGAGACCGCCTGGAGAACAGAGGCACACATTTCAAATTTCAGCAATCAGGAGCCCGCCTGAAGAACAGAGGAATACCGTTCAATACAGCAATCAGGAGCCCGCCTGGAGAGCAGGGAATATATTCGAGTTCAGCGGTCAAGCATCACCCGGAGAAAGGAAAACATCTCAAAGTGTAGTCAGCAGTCAGGCAGCCACCTGGAGAAAGGGCAAAACATCTCAGATCACAATTCAAGGCAGCAACAAAAGGATGTCGCCGGGGAGAATACAATACAACAAGGCATCAAGAAATACAAGATCAAATTTGAAGATATAGATAGGATCTTTTGTAATTCATAGCTCATAGCTTAGTCTAGTTTCTTTTTATCTTTGACACGGTTTAATAAGGAGGTCGGTGAGCAGTAGCAGCAGCAACAGCAGTGAAATCACAGCCCTGGTAGTCCTAGCTACCAAACCTTCCAAAACTACACTGACCTGATTCCTTTACAGCCAAGGATATGTAGGCAACCTTTGAAGCAGGGTTCGGTTAGACGGTTTTCAAAAGGCTTCTCATGGAGTGCTGAGCAGGCAAAAATCCTTCATGGTGCTCATCTATCTTTGCCCGAAAACCCTTCGTGTCTTCGAGCAAAGAGGGGCAGCTGTGAGCACGTGATTTTTGCCACACTTAAATTACTCCTATAAAATTCCTTAAAATTAGGATTTTTCTTTATTAGAATCTCTAGGAATTAATTTCATGATTTTATGTCTTGTTTGCATTTTTGTGTGCATTTTTAGTTGCCATAATTCATAAAAAGGGTACAAAAATAGTACATTTGCATTTAGAATTCGACTTTGCATTTTTAGTTTTACTAGTTAATTAATATTACTAAAATAAGAGAAAAATAACAAAGATAGACCTTTCACATTTTAAATTTTACATTTTACATTGTTGGTTTAGTTTCTTTTTAAATTAGGATTTATTTTATTTTTAGAAAATTAATTAGTCTAAGTTTGGGAGTTAAATTAGGTTTTATTAGGCTTAATTTTGTAAAGAAATAAATAAAAAATATAAATAAAAAAAAGGAGAAAGAAAGGAAGAGAAAACAAATAAAAAAAGAATTAAAAGAAAGCATGGTCTTAGTAAATGTCAAATTTTGGGGCCAAATTCAATTCTAGCCCAAACAAGCCCTCAAATCCGGTCCAAATCTTGACCCTGAACGACCAAAACCCATTCCCCAACCCGGCCTGCCCCCCCTTTAATAAAACGACGTTCGTTCGGTTTAATTTCAATCTCAGTCGTTGGTTCGTTTCATCCAACGATCGAGAACTACCTAGGTTTTCAAGTATATAAATGTCGGGTCCCTGACCTAGCCTCCCCCAAAGGTCGTCTCTCTCACCCTCTATCACAGGATTATAACGCCGCCCTCATCCGCCTCACGCCGCCGCCGGAAATCGCCTCACGGCGGCGACCGGCGTCCAATGACGCTCAAATTCACACCATCTCTTCTCCCTCATCTCCCCATTCCATGCCCATCATCAATTTCCTTCAAATCCCTTTCAAAACACCCAAATCCTTGAAACCCTAGGCGCCGTCACCACCGTGCACGGCGGCGCCAGCTCCGTTCACTCCCAAATTGACACCCTGGATCCCCCTTCCCTTCCTCTATCCAAATCCACCATCAATTTTCCCTAAAACCCACCCTAGGCCGTCGAATATCAAATCATAGAATTTCCGGCCAAAACATCACCTTGTCCTAACACCACCAAATTTACACCATAAGACCGCCTCCGTGTCCTCTATCAAAACCCCAAGGTTCTGACCCTCGAATTTGGCCGGAACCGTTCGAATATTGATTTGAATGTTTTCCGGCCAAAGCCCTAAGTGCTCCGAATTACTCCAAATTGGCCCCACACGATCTCCTCCCCTTCCTCATGATGCTGCTATCGTTATTGATGCTCAAATATCGCCGGAGACCCCCTAATTCGGAATTTGGGAATAAGAGACTAAATCAGTGAGTTCTTCGAGTTTTTTTTCTTTTTTCTTTCCTTTGTCACTTGGCTCTCATAATTTTAACTGATAGCTTAGTGTTCATTTAGTTTATTTTTGGTCCCATTCTGAGTTTTAATTTTCTACTTGATTTTCTTTTGTCCAGTTTAGTAAATTATTCTTTTAGTTTGGTTGTGATTGTGATTTTTCTGTCGATTTGGTAGAATTTGTTCTTATTCACTTCAGTATCACTCTTAAAGGAATAATTGATTCTGATATTCTGTTAGTTTGATAATATGTTAATTGGTTTTATTAAGTTTGTTTGAATTAAATTCTGATATTCTTGTAGTTTAGGATAATCATCAGTTAGTTCATCTTCAGTTTAATTAGTCGGGTAATTAGCAGAATAGTTTAATTTGGTTAGTAGTTCAATTGATAAATTCAATAATACCTTAAGCAGTTCAATTCAAAGCTTTGGAAAATGTTTGGTTATAGCTGTAGTTTAGATGTAAGTTCAGGGATAGTTTGGGCATTTGGAATTGAGTAGAACATGGTAGAGTCTTCTAGGACCTTTTAGATTAGGGCTTTAGTTGCAGTTGCAAGAAACATAGTGCACTAACTTGAGTAACAAGTTAATAAGTGAGGGACTAATATGTAAAATTTAAAAAAATCTGAAAGTGCCCCGTCATGTTGCCTATAAAAGGCAGCCCCATGCCTTGTTTAACAAGTTTAGAGCTCAAAAAATTCTCCCCCCAAAAATATCTTCAAGTTCCACAGATCTGAAAAAATTCAGATCTAAGCTCCTTTTAGATCTTAGCTCTCTTCAAAGAAAAACCAAAAAACAATAGAAAAAAAAAACACAAAACTCTAAAAAAAGGGTTACTGTTTCATTGCTTATTTTAAATCACTTTCAACTTTTTCGGATCTGAGTAGTTTGACTAGCTGGTGGTTCAGTTAGCGTTTGTAGTTGATTTTCTGGGTTCACTTAGATAATTTGATGTTGTTTAGGATTGATTTAAACATTTTCTGATCACTGATCCTATTTCTGGAGCATTTCGAGTCCATTTGAGTGCATTTCAAGTGATTCGTAGTTGATTGCTTGAGCCTGCTTGGTTTCAAACTTTTCTGGGCTGTTGAACTAACTTCCTGAACTGTATACTGTTGCTGTTTGATCATCTCTTGGTCTGCTATTGTACTGCTGCTGCTGATTCTTCTTCTGTTAAAATTCCATTTCCAGGTACATATTCAAATCACAATTTGGTGTGGCTTTGAGTGAAGTGTTGAAATGAAAGACCTATTCGTTTATTTTCTAAATATGTGTATTCATATTGTCATAATAGCTTAAATACTGATAATGAATGTTGTTCAGGATCATCTCCAAAATTACATAGGTGCTAGATGATTAAACTGGATACTGGATTGTATAATTTGGACTTTGGACTGTTGAATCTGTTTGTGGACATGATCAATCTTAGTATGATTTGATGTTAGATCTAGTTTTATGTTTTGTGGACAAGTAAATCAGGACTAGTTTGGATTCACAATCGCCCATAAAATCACATATGACATCCATGCTAATCATAAGTTCAAGTTAAGGAGACTGTTCAAATACTCTCGCATGAAATAGTCTGTGCTAGCAGTTTACATTTTGCAAATGATAAACCTGAACGCTGACTTATTAATATGAGTGGAGTCAATTCAAACATAATTAGTCTATGTCGTGTAGTATTATCGTCGTTTTCAGTTTGTTCTTCACCTAGTGTTATCTAACAATCCACTAGCAGTTAAATGAGTGAAATAATATGAGTATTAAATTGGAAGTTGAATGATCAGTGCTTCGTTAATCTGAGGGGCTTTGAACAACTTGAATAAGTTTCAGTAATTATCTAATACAACTGAATTGGAATTTGGCCTGGCTTAACCGTTTGGGCTCAATAGCCCATTATCAAGAAGAGTAAATCTCAGGGCCTCATGAACGGCCCAAGCCCAGTTGGATGCTTGTGTACGTTTGGGCCTGGGCCCAGGTCTGCTTGGTCAGTTTATGGGGTGCACATGATTTTAACTTTTCTTTTGTTGGGCTTGTCTTGGAGCCCAGTGGCTGCAATAAAGTACAAAGTCACCATTAGGTCCAATAATAAATAGTTAGGGTCTTATTAGAGACGAATAAATATAGAAAATTATAGATTGCTTTAGGATTTTCCCTTTAAAATAAATAATAGATGAGACGAGTCTCACCGAATAAAGTATAAATTGCGGGGCCCTCATTCAATGTTTAACTAAAAATACCTAGACTACGGGATGGGTCGTTTAGCGAATTTCACGGCCCTCCCCAAAGATAATAACGCGATAGCCTCCTCAGGCACGCACTTTAAATAATCTTACATTCCTAAATATGGGTGCACATTTATGTGACCCAAATCCAAATCTCAACGAAGTTGAAATGTGTCAAAAACCACGGGTGCATTTATGTGACGAGGTTCGAGACGTATTTTCACGACATTGCAATTCTCTTAAAATAAACAATAATAATAAAAGCGGTTCAAAGCTAAAGACATAAATCCAAAAACATGTACTAAAATCAAATAAATAAGCCAAATATGACACTTGAGCGACCGTGCTAGAACCACGGAACCCAGGAATGCCTAACACCTTCTCCCGGGTTAACAGAATTCCTTACCCGGATTTCTGGTTCGTGCACTGTTAACAGAGTCCTAATTTCCTCGGTTCGGGATTCTAAACCGGTGACTTGGGACACCATTAATCTCCCAAGTGGCGACTCTGATTTTAATAACAAATCCCGTTCCGATTGTCCTTTAATTGGAAAAACTCCCTTTATTATACCCTTTTCGGGGGTGTAAGAAAAAAGGAGGTGTGACAAGCCCTCCCGGGACATTTCTTCAGACTCCGTGCCAGAATATGTTGAAGACCGGCCGGAGAGATTCAGGCTAAGAGACACTCCTCCACCATCACCCACTGCCCAAGCACCAACACATGTGATTTTTGAGTCGTCGGAGGGCTCAGCAGCAGGTAGTGGGGACTACTCCACCTCTGCCACAACTTCTTTATCCGGAGAGGGTGCAGGAGGAGATGAGGAGGAAGTAGAGGGAGAACAGGAAGTAGGAGAAGGAGGAGAACCAAGGGTTGGGGGTGTTGATAGAACGAGGAAGCCGGAGGTTTGGCGAGATAGATTCGTGAGTGAGGTGGCGTACCACAAATTTCGGGAATGGTGGCCGGTGAGAAAGTTGATTCCGTAGAGGAGCTTCATTGATAGAGACCTATTACCCCACAACCTCAACGTGTAGAGACAGTTTAGGACTAGAGTGGGCTGGGAATATTTTCTAGAAGAGTGTGTGGATGCCAATGAACACATGGTCAAGAAGTTTTATTGCAATGTAGCCCACATCAAAAAGGGCTCCAAAGTGACCAAAGTTCGGAAGCTAAAGGTGTTATTTGAAGGGAAATACCTCAAGGAATACCTTGGCTTCAATAAGGAGGACGAGAACTTATACATGGCAAAGATGGCAATGGGTGAACAGGTTCGTCCATGGTTGGCACAATACCTGGCAACCCCAGGTACCACCCCGGACTGGTTGACTGCTGGAGTCCGTATTATGAGACGGAGTCTGAACTTTGAGGCACGGGGGTGGGAGACTTTTGTTTGCAGTCGGTTGGACCCTACCACTCATGACAACTCCCTGCCTCTCCACCGAGTTATGTTGGTTGCTTCTATTATGGCGGGGTACCCCATCAACGTGGGGAATGTGATGTCCAGAATTATTTCGGTAGTAGGTGCGGAGCATGACCGGAACTATCCTTTCCCCAGCACCCTCACTATGTACTTCCGGGACTTGAAAGTGGACAAGAAGCCCTTCGATGTCAAAGTCAAAGCGAAGGCTCCTTTTTCCTGGTACAGCATGCAGGGGGATGACAACCCCAAGAGCAAGAGCTTCAAGGGTACAGCTACTACCATAATTGGCCAGTCTGAAGAGCCAGTTGTGGTAGTGGCTCCTGCTGAGCTGACCTCCACTTCCACAGATTTCCCTCCCGGTCCTTCCACATCCACAGCCACTCCTGCCGGTCCATCCACATCAGCAGGCCCGGAGATTCTATCTTCTCGGGCCCATCCTATTACTGCTCACCGACTGAGCCAGGCGCTTCTTAGCATAAACAACCGGATGCAGACTGCCTCATCCAAGTTGTCCTCACTCACCACAGTCGGCACCTCCAACTCCGCAGGTTCCACAGTCGATAGAGGATGCGCTCAAGGAGATACTTGACAACCAGAAGAAGATCCTCGACACTCAGGCAGCGCTCTCCAAGGCAGTTGATTCACATAGCAAGGTTCTCAAGGAGCTTGCTCGAGAGCACAAGAAGCTAAGGAAGACACAGGCCTCCAAAGAGTCCGTGAAGGAGTTGAGAGCAGATGTAGACAGACTGAAGGCAGATAACCTGCCTTTAGATTTATTGCTCCAGGACCCAGCCCCAGCAGTTCATCCAGAGCCGGAGTAGTCTCAGAGGCCTCCCAAGAGGAGGAGGATGATTCCTAGAGCTGATGATGCTATCATCCAGTTGGCGGATCCACCGGAGACTTCCTCCAGTCAACCACAGGATGTACCAGTTCCAGAGCCTGTCCAGGTCCAGGCCCAGGTCCCCGTAGCAGAGCAGCAGGCCACAGGGGACCCGTCTGAGGTTCCCGAGCACACAGAGGACCCAGGGACCACTCAGGAGCCTATGCAGACAGACAGGCCATAGGGAGTCTTTATATCCTTCTTTATATTTTTTTGGTGTTTTATTTTGGTCAGTTGGCATTGAGGACAATGCCAGCTTTCATTTGAGGGGGCAGGCCCTACTTTTTGCTTCATGGATACATTCGGATGACTGTATATATTTTTGATACTTTTTATGCTTTTGTTATTTTTCATCTTTGGTTTGTATATATTTTTATCATTTCTCGCACTTTTATTTTACTTTGGGTCTGTATATAAAGTGATGTTACATTGTAGATATTCATCCCTTCTATTGTAAATTCGACAAATCCCCTCTTGTATATATTCATTCTATTTTCCGCAATTTTTTTTCATTTTTAGCTTCTTATTTGTGATCCGTAGCTTTTCGTTTTTGAAGTTTGCAATAAGCCTTTGGTTTTCTTAATGCCACGGTTCTTTCCAAAGGTGGAGTGTTGTGTAAACCGGGTGGCTCTTCCCAATGATAGATGGCGTGACAACCTTCTTAAGGGTTTGAGTCCGTTTTTCTTTTTGTTTTTAATAGTAGTAGTTAAGGGTGCCTCAAGCAAAGCTTCACTTGGGCCTAGCACATTTGCCTTTGATCTTATGGTCAAAAACAAATTATTGTGTTTAGGATGGTGAAAGTCGTGACCTTGAGACTCTTGTGTTGGCCGATAATCATCAAGTGGTTTTTTGGGACCATTGTGTGCTCAAATCGTATCTAAGGTCGTTGTGGGCCCCAGACTCTAGGTCTTTAGCAATCCCTTACCTTGTGTGGTGAGTAATTGAATTGCAAGTCCAAGTCCCGAGCCATTGGTCTAGAATTTGCCCTGAATGTTTGTTGAGGCGAAATCATAAGTGAATTTTGACTTGAGACATGATTATAGGCTCTCCTTGAACTAAATGATAGTTTGAATAATTCCATAGCCTACCAATGACAAGATCCTTAGTTAACCCTTTTGAGCCTTAAACCTTTTTCTTCCAAGAACCGTGATACAAGCCTATACCCGTTCTAAAAGATACCCTCTCTTGGCACCCAATCTTTCCTTTAGCACATGGAAAAAGTATAAGTTTGGGGGCAGAGACGAGGATTGCAACAAAGTGGTAAAAAGGCACAAAAATGAAGAAAAGGAAAGGCAATGAAAAAGAAAGAAAAGCAAAAAGACAAAAAGAAAGTTCAATGTGAAAAAGAATAAAAAGGGATTCAAAGAAAAGCAAAGAATGAAAGGTGTGGAAAGTTGAAAAAGGAGAAAAGGTTTGAAATGCATAAGAAAGAGTGACAATGTGTCTCTCTAACCCCTTAGAAAGAAGTGAAATGACTCAAAGAGTCAAGTGAATGGATGCCAAATGAATCAAAAGAAGTGCTTAAGGGAAGATGGAACCTACTTAGACCAAAACATTTCCTACCCTGAACCAAAAGCCTTCACAATGTCTCCACAAAAGCCCTATATGATCTTGAGTTGAATGAAGCTTACATTAGTGGATACTCACATAAGGGGCAAGCATATGGTACCTAGAGCCGGACTTGTGGCTTTTTCTTGAGAGAGATGAGTGAATTCCCATTATCCTCGTTCTGAGTGCCACTATCTTAAAGGTGAGGATTGCTTAGGGAGAGTTGAGGATGTGTGAGTTTGGGTTCCACAATGAGCAAAGTAATTGAAAGAGTTCTTTGATGTGTTGAGTCAACTCTTGATGCTCTTATGTCGCACTTGATCCATGGTTTTTCAAAGAGTAAATGTTGTTAATGATTCATTTGTATTGAGGGCAATTGTTAGTCCCAATTGATGCTAGTTGAGGTTGCTTTAGGACAGCTGAAATTTTTCTTGGACATTCTCTTAAGGGGTGGGTCATATTTTGTTTGCTTGAGGATAAGCAAAAGCTTAAGTTTGGGGGAGTTGATAACTAGAGATTTTGACGCATTTTATACTCCTTCTTGCTTATGATTTGATCAAATATTCATACAAAATAGTCCCAAAAGGCTCACAAGTTGTGCTTGATTGCAGGTTTGATCAACAAAGTGAAAAAATGTCAAAGATCGGCTCAAAAGGAGTGAAACTTGCACAAGTGCCAAAGACAAGTCAAGTTCAGTCAAAACAGGCCCAGTGCGGCCGCGCACCACTTTGTGCGGTCCGCACTGGGAGATTCAGAGAGCTGTATTTTCAAGCATCCAGGCAGTGCGGCCGCACTAGGTTTTGTGCGGTCCGCACTAAAGGTAATGCGGCCGCACTACCATTCTGTGCGGTCCGCAGAGCAAAGATTCAGAGAGCTGCAAAATGATGTTTTAAAGCCAATGCGGTCCGCAGTCAAGTTTGTGCGGACCGCACTAGAAGCCTCCGCGGCCGCAGTCCATTCTGTGCGGTCTGCGGAGCCCAAGTTCAGAGAGCAAGAACTTTGAAGTCAAGAGCCCAGTGCGGACCGCGGTCCATTTTGTGCGATCCGCACTAACCCCGCATGGGCAATTTTGTCCAGATTTTTCAGCTTAGTAGAAATAGATTCTTTTTCCATTTTTAGGGTATCAGATATTGTATTCCATAAGCTGCGCTCGTGGGTCGACTTTTCTTAGCCATTTTGGGCATTTTTACTTACTTTCCATCATTGAATCTTTGTATTTAGCTTAGCAATTAATTAATATGTGTTTATCTTCTTCTATTTCTTGCTTTTCTTCTTTGAATATGAGTAGCTAGACCCCATAGCTAGGGTTGTGGCTCAACCCTAGTGTGGGTAATTGATGGGTCTTGTAATTTAGGGCTAAATTGACTATGGGTGTTTGTTATTTGGGCCAATTTCATGGTTAATTTCTGAATTAGTGGTTGCAAATACTAGTTTGTGTTGAGTTGACTTGAGCTCCTCTTGAGAAAGAGAGGCTAAGTCTCCGAATTTGGTCCAACAATGAATTGGGGCGTACTCAAGAGATTGATAGCCCCAATTAAAGGGTTAAACCTCGAGAGAGTAATACCCGAATTAAACCCTAAGTTGCTTATGCAAAATTGCATACCCAATTGGTCTTGAGAAAGCCAATTCGGGCAAAATCACTTGAACCACCGAGAGGTGTAGAGTGGGTAAATTCGTGCAACAGTAACAACATGCTCCTCAAATATGTCAAATGTGCCTTAGATTCAAGTACCCGTCAATTGACCACCTAGGCGGTAGTCACTATCCTAGAGCCCTTTAAACTATTTGAACAACCCGTAGCATTATAACTCTTAGCATAATTTATAATTTGTAGTTTGATAATAGTAGAATTATAAAGAAAATCCCAAAAATGAATAGAAGTACATACGCAATTCTACACTAGATAGATACTCGATTCTAACTTCTAGCTCTCTGAGGCTTCGATCCCGACCCAAAATCGGGTAAAAGCTATTGCGACCCTCTCTTGCTACTTATTAGTAGTGCGGAGTTGGCTGTGATCAACCAGCATGATCAAGCATTATCTAATTTCATTAAATCCTTAGAATTTCAATTTAACAATTTCTAACAAAAATTCATTACTCGGGCTAGGTACCTCGGAATTCGATTCCAGGCATACGCCCAGGTCCCATATTTTCCTACGGATCCTCCGGGATTGACAAAATACGAGTCCGGGTCCGTTTACTAAAAATGTTGACCAAAGTCAAACTTAGCCTTTTAAGAAATCTTAGGGAATCAAGTATGTCTATTTCAACCCAAACTCTTCCAAATCCCGAACCAACTATCCCCGCAGGTCGTAAATTAGTTAAAGCAAGCGCGGGAAATCTTATTTAGGGGGACGGGGTTCTAAAAAGAAAAATGACCAGTCGGGTCGTTACGCTTAAGGCTAAGCTTTTACTATGGTAGAAGAATTAATTTACCTTTAGACCATGAAAATCGGCAGATTGTAATCGGGGGCAAGAGTGAGGGTCGCCTGATTTTAGGTAGGTGAGGTTAGACTTTAGAGAGAAATGAGGTTTAACCCTTTTTTGTTTTAACGTATATATGGGTCTAGGGGATATGAAGGGGGTTAGCAGGTCAGGGCCAAACGGGTTAGGAAACCAACTGGGTAAGTGGTTAGGTTGTTTAGGATTAAGACACGTGTCCCTATAGAAGGGTCCGTTAGTGATGGGGGGTAATGATATTAAAATAGATAACGTTAGGGATAAATAATGTGGGAAAGTATAACGAAGAGTACTAATAACTAATTATTCATAGTACAGTGACACATATGACCCTTTTCCGTTTCAACTTTCTATTGAAACATTTAAATATTGTTTAGTTGTTTATGCATATTGATTGAATAAAATATAATTTTTATCAATGTTGTATAATATATCAAAAATGGGCCACTGGACTTGTCCAATTTAAGATCGACAATTATATGGATTGAGAACTCATTAAATAGTTAAAGATTGACAAAGCTATGTTTATTTTACAGTTTGGTTCATTATTTGGAGTTGCATAATTGATTTGAGAAGTATTTTAAATAAAATAATAATTTTCTTTACAAACATCAAATTTCCCCCAGTAAAATTCATGTGGAGCACCACTTAAATACTCTTTTTTTTAAAACTTCAACCAAATAAATTTGATATTCTGATCAAACAAATCTCCGCGTATGTGTGGTAGTTCTTGTGAAAATTGAGAAACCTACAAGAGGTCATTTGGTTAATGGGTTGTTGTCCTCTAATACACTGCTTTACTGTCCTATCCCTGCCATGCCTCATTAACTATTTTTAGAAAATGTATTTTGACCCGCCCCGCCCTGCCTTGCTCCATTAAGATTTTGCCCTACCCTGCCCCATTAAGATTTTGCCTTGCCCTGTCCCGCTCCGCCCTGTGCCGCCCCGCCCCATTTGCCATCCCTATTAACCATGAACTTCACCTAGAATGTAGAGATCATTATCTCACGTGAGATATTACTCTAAATACTAAAAAATCACTATTACAAGAAACAGATCATGATATGCATGTTTATGAAGAATCAATTGGAGATGATCTTTTTCTTTCTGAGCAAACTTAGAGATGATTAAAAAGCTAACAAAAAAAAAATAATGAATAACTCAGGCGCAAATATTTATGTTGGAACATGAATTTATGAAGATTCATGTCACGACCCGAATTTTCCATCCTCGGGAGTCGTGATGGCGCCTACTAATGAGAGCTAGGCAAGCCAATCCTTAATTACCTTTGTCATTAACCAATTTGCCTCTTTTAACAATTATCAGTAATATCATGAAAAACAGCAGAATAAAATAAATAAGCGGAAGTCTTAAATTAAAGAATCTGAACTACAATGCAGAAAATCAACATAAACCTCTACCCAAGAGCTGGTGTCACATACTCACGAACTACTAAGAGTGTTAAATACAACCGTTTGAAAGAAAATATAACTGTTTGTCTCGAAATAGATGAGATAACAGACTGAAATAAAAGATAGAATAGACGCCGGGCCTGCGAACGCCTGCAAGGCTACCTCGGTGTCTCGCTGGACTGAAGGCTAACTCCCGCGCTACTGCAGCTGCTGTCCAACACCTGGATCTTTGCAAAAGAGCACAGAGTGTAGTATTAGCACAACCGATCCCATGTGCTGGTAAGTGCCTAGCTTAACCCCGGCGAAGTAGTGACGAGGCTAGACCAGACTACCACATAAACCTGTGCAGTTATATATACATATACAGCGGAATCGAAATACAGAGACAAGTAATCAATATGGGAAGGGGGGAGCATGCTAGGGGAAAATAAAATTTCAAGTAAAAGTCGTCCAGCAACGAAGGAATTAACACAACTCAGACATTAATAAAGAGACAGAAAGCAACAAGTGCACGACATCACCCTTCGTGCTTTTACTCTCATCCTCACCAAGCAATGATATAATAAAATGTGCACGGCATCACCCTTCGTGCTTTTACTCTCTTTCCTCACATATAATCAATATAATCGGCACAGAATGGCACATCGTGCGGCACGGCATCACCCTTCGTGCTCTATGGACTGGAAGTGGGGGCGTATCTCTATGGACTTCGTCGTTGGACTCACACGGCCTCAGAGGAAGTTCGATGCAGTGTGGGTTATTATGGATAGGCTGACTAAGTCAGCGCATTTCATTCATGTGGCAGTTTCATATTCATCGGAGCGGTTGGCTGAGATCTATATCTAGGAGATCGTTCGTCTTCATGGTGTGCCTGTGTCTATCATTTATGACCGAGGTATGCAATTTACCTCGCATTTCTAGAGGGCAATACAACGTGAGTTTGGGTACGCAGGTCGAGTTGAGCACAGCGTTTCATCATCAGACGGACGGGCAGTCCAAGCGTACTATTCAGATTTTGGAGGATATGCTTCGACCATGTGTTATTGACTTTGGAGGTTCTTGGGATCAGTTCTTGCCGTTAGCTGAATTTGCCTATAACAACAGTTATCAGTCGAGCATCTAGATGGTCCCCTATGAGGCATTATATGGTAGACGGTGTCGATCGCTGGTTGGGTGGTTTGAGCCAGAGGAGGCCCAGTTGTTGGGTACCGAATTAGTACAGGGTGCCTTGGATAAGGTTAAGATTATTCAGGATATGCTTCGTACAGCTCAGTCCAGGCAAAAGAGTTATGCTGACCGTAAGGTTCGTGATGTGGAGTTCTTGCTCGGAGAGCGAGTGTTGCTTCAGGTGTCTCCCATGAAGGGCGTGATGAGATTTGGGAAGAAGGGCAAGGTAAGCCCTAGGTTCATCGCGCCTTTTGAGATTCTTGATCGAGTGGGAGAGGTGGCTTATAGACTTGCGTTGCCGCCAGGTTTATCAGTTGTGCATCCAGTGTTTCATGTCTCCATGCTTAGGAAGTCTCACGGCGATCCATCCCACGTTTTAGACTTCAGCACTGTCCAGTTGGACAAGGAATTGACCTACGAGGAGGAGCCGGTGGCTATTCTAGACCGGCAGGTTCGATAGTTGAGATCAAAGAGTTATCCATCAGTTCGTGTGCAGTGGAGGGGTCAGCCTGTTGAGGCAACTACCTGGGAGTCTGAGTCCGATATGCGGAGCAGATAATCTTTTCACCGGCTCAGGTACTTTTCTATGTCCGTTCGAGGACGAAAGGTGGTTTTAGAGGTGGAGAATGTGATGACCCGAAAGGTCATCTCTTTTTTTAAAAGTCAAATCTGTGTCCCAATGACTTAAAAACCTCCTTTTGCCTCTTCTCGATTTGCGTGCGCAATTTGGGCGTATATCCGGAAAGTCCTTATGTGAAAATCTTAAGAAATAATGAATTTTTGCTTAAAAGATGATTTTGTTGACTTCGGTCAACATTTTGGGTAAACGGACCCGGACTCGTGTTCGGACGGTCCCGGAGGGTCCGTAGTAAAATATGGGACCTAGGCGTATGCCCGGAATCGAATTCCGAGGTCCCTAGCCCGAGAAATGAATTTTTGAAAAAAATTGTTAACTGAAAATAATAATAAACAACAAACAACAACAGCTACCCAGTAAAATCCCACAAACGTGGGGTCTGGGGAGGGTAATGTGTACGCAGACCTTACCCCTACCCCGATAGGGCAGAGAGGCTGTTTTCGATAGACCCTCGGCTCAGAAAGACAAACTGAAAATAATAATAGTTTATGGAAATTGAATAGTGTTGGAACTTGATAGTATCGGGTCCGTATTTTGGTTCCGGAGCCCGGTACAGGTCCGTTATAATATTTACCTTATCTGTAAAATTTGGTGAGAGACGGAAGTAATTTGACGTGATTCGGACCTTTGGTTGAGAAAATAGGAAGTTTGAACTATCTTGAAAATTTCATGAGTTTTGGTGTTAAATTCATTGTTTAAGATGTTATTTTGGCGATTTGATCGCACGAACAAGTCCGTATGATATTTCTAGACTTGTGTGCATATTTGGTTTGGAGCCCCGAGGGCTCGGGTGAGTTTTGGATGGCCACGGACTGTTTTGAACCTTAAGGGAAATTTTCTGATATTGTAGGTCTGCAGACTTCGCATTTGGGAAGTGTGGCTCGCAAATGCGAGCACCGCAAATGCGACGAATCATCGCATTTGCGATGATTGGGCTGGTCATGGGACCTTCGCATTTGCAAAGTTCGTCATCGCAAATGCGACTTGAACAGTGGCCGCAATTGCGAACAACTGTTCGCATTTGCGAAGGCAGCAGGTCAGGCCAAGCTTCGCATTTGCGAAGTATTGGTCGCATTTGCGAGTTCGCATTTGTGAACCTGTGATCGCAAATGTGATTCCTGCAACTGTTCAAAAACAAGTTTTGACGGGATTTTCACTTCACTTGTCAAATTTTCAAACCCTAAGCTCCCATAGGCGATTTTCTAAAGAAGAGTTCTTCCACAAATCATAGGTAAACAATTTCTAACTCATTTCCTTCAATCTAATTCATCTTTTTACAAGATTTCTTCACAAAATCTAGGGATTTTCATGGGGGAATTGGGTGGTTTGGGTAAAATTTAGGAATTTTGAAATTTAGGGATTTAGACCTCAAATTGAGGTCAGATTCCAAAACCAATTGTATATCCGGGCTCGGGGGGTGAATGGATAATCGGGTTTTGGTCCGAACTTCGAGTTTTGACTATGCGAGCTCGGGGTCGATTTTGACTTTTTGGGGAAAATATTGGAAAACCTATAATTGAGCATTGGAATTGAGTTCTTTAGCATTTATTGATGTTATTAAGTTAATTATGCTTAGATACAAGCGGATTGGAGGTGGAATCAAGAGGTAAAATGGTAATTGAGGTTTGATTGTGGTCGTGGAATCAAGGTCAGTGTTGTGACTAACCTTAGCTTGAGGGATTAGGTATTGTTTGCCCTATTTGCTACTTGCTAGTTGTTAGTACGACGTATAGGTGTGGTGACGAGTATCTATACGTCGTTGTCGGGTCGTGGAATGCGAGTGAGTCTTATACTTGTGACCGTTGTGTTCCTTTATACGTAATGTTCTTGCTGAAACTAGTTATTACTCATGTTAAACAAGTCTCATTATGTTTTCTTGGTTTAGGATATTGGTTGAGTATTGGCTCAAGTTGAGATCTCTGTTGTGAAATTAAACGATGAAATGAAGTTATTTGATGTGATGCCCTTGCCGGGTTGTTGTTGTTTCTGTTGTTGTTATGGTGAGAAAGAGTGTTAAAGCACGAAGGGTGATGCCATGCACATTTATATTTATGCATATGGTAAGGAAGAGTGATAAAGCACGAAGGGTGATGCCGTGCGCATTTACATTATCCATATGGTGAGGAAGAGTGATAAAGCACGAAGGGTGATGCCGTGCACAATTCTATTTATGCATATGGTGAGGAAGAGTGATAAAGCACGAAGGGTGATGCCGTGCACATTTACATTATTCATATGGTGAGGTAGAGTGATAAAGCACGAAATGTGATGCCGTGCACATTTCTATTATTCATATGGTGAGGAAGAGTGATAAAGCACGAAGGGTGATGTCGTGCACATTTCTATTACTGATTGCTTGGTGAGGATTGAGACTAAAAGCACGAAAGATGATGTCGTGCATTTTCTGTTTGCTGTGATTATTTGCTGTTATCGGTTCAAGTGCACTAATTGTTTAATTTCCGTTACTACTGTGATTTCTCATTCTGGTACCCCCATAGCATGTTGCCCCCTTCCCGTTAATTTCTCTTTAGCTTCTATTATTGTTATTCTGTTAGTATATTATTTAATTGCACAGGTTTATGTTGTTTGTCGTGTCCTAGCCTCGTCGCTACTTCGCCGAGGTTAGGCTCGACACTTGCTACTACGTGGGGTATGTTGTACTGATACTGCACTCTGCACTTTCTGTGCAGATTTCAGTGACAGACCTTGTGAGTAGAGTTTGGGTGGCTGCCTTCAGTCCATCGGAGACCCAAGGTAGTCCTGCAGGCATCCGCAGGCCCTGGCATCCCCTTCTATCCTATTTCATTTCTGTTTTATCTACTTTCGAGATAGATGTATAGTTTCTTTGTTCATACCATTATTTGTCGCATTCGTAGACTGTTTGTGAGTTATGACACCAGTTCTGGATGGATGTTGATTACGGTTTTCGTTATTGGCATAAAGATAATCTATTAAACTGTGTTCTTCCGTTTTTATTTCCGCTGATTTACTTTTGTTAAGTTTTAATTGCTAAAAGATGAAGGAAAAGGTGAAATATTCTGTAACGTTGGCTTGCCTAGCGAGTACAATATTAGGCGTCATCACAGTCCCGACGGTAAAAAATTCAGGTCGTGACATGTTCTCCCTGAATAAAGCTATAAATATGGAAAATTAGCATCATTTGTAGACACGAAACATTCTGTACACAAAAATTACCTTCTGGTCTCAAATTGTAAAATTACTTACTTTTTGTTGCAGTTGAGTTCATTATTTTTTCTTACTGCGATAACTGAAATCCATTGTTTACGCTCGTGAAAGTAAATTAAATCGATTGCTTGTGGTATTACATTACAATTTAATTGATTTGGCCTAGGATAGAAAGTAGAAATGCCGTGGGTAGTCACTTTTTAATGTCGTATTTAGTTTTTATCCAACATTTTTAATGTTGAGCAAATATAGCCACTATTCTATCAAAATTAATATGAAAAGACAGTTTTACCCTTTCTTCATGAGTGTTGTGTAAATAATTAGGACATGGTGTTCTTAACTTCATGAGTGCTATATAAATGTTAAGGACATAACACTCGTGAAGTTAAGGACATGTTGTCCTAAAATTTAACAAAAGAAGGTGCAAATACATGACACTTTCTCCTTAATATTCACACAGCACTCATAAAGTTTAAGGATACCATGTCCTTAACATTTACACTGCACATATGAAGTTAGGGACAAGATGTCCTAAAGTTTAAAGCAGAAGCTGCTAATTCGGGACACTTTATCCTTAAAATTTACACAACACTCATAAAGTTAAGGACAACGTGTCCATCACAGGGGTATTTTTGTCCGGACGGGTAAAAATTTGTTAAAGCACTGGTTAAAGAATAAACACATTTTAAAAGTGGCTTAAGAGTAAATACAGCTCTAACTAGTGGTTAATTGTGCACTTTCCCTGGATAGAAACTAAGAGTCCACCAAACCATATAGAGAACCAGGTTTTCTATCTATTTTTATAGTAAAAAGGCAAAAAATAAATGACACGCGATATTTACGTGAAAAACTCATTGCTCAAGAAATTAAACATCACGACCTATCAGTGTAAGATTTCCAACTTCACTAAACCAAATAATAAAACTAGCCTAATTACAAAGCTAGCCGCAATAATCTTAATTGCAAATGTAGCCGCCAATTACATCTTCTAGTTTCATCCTTGATCTTTTGAAGCATTCCTTCGACTTGGTATCATGTAGGAGGCTCTTCTCAACCTGAATTATATTATTTGGGTTGTTTGGTTCAAGAAATTATGTGGTTATCTCGATAAAAATTTGAGACTAAATTTATCAAGTGTTTGGTTGGAGGTATTATCTAAATCATTATTATTTCATTAATAAAATCTTGATATAATTTATTCCCTATAGAAATTAGGATTGATTACTAGATTATAATCCTGAGATATCCTAGTTTTGAACTAAATGAACCCTAAATGTATAAGCATAATCTATATATTATTTCATACTATATTATAAATATGAACACCTTATGCTAAAGTTAGTTTACAGTAATATTCTTTAAAAATTAAGTGACATTTTTACCCTTAACAACTAATTATTCTTTCCAGTTTTTCTAAAGTTTGCCTTTTCATTTTAGTACTTATGTTGACATTTAGTGAATTCATTAGTACATTATATGCGCCCAAATCTACACGTTTTCTAAAGTTAATATTTAGAATTTCTTTGGACTTCATGTCTTCAATAGCTACTTTTGCAATTCCCTAACGTTTATCTTTTATTTTTGGCTTAGATGTGTACGAATAACGAAGACGTCCACGCACAATAATCCAGAAGATTTTTGTGAAAGGAATCCTACCTAATTTGCTTCTTAGTTTGTTACCAAAATTTGGTATTCTTTTATGGTCTTTTCTTCATCACTTCATCAAAATTTCTATCTTTTTATCAGGTACATCAACCGATCTCTTTATTTAAATTTAATTGCATAAATTACTCTCAGTTTCTTTATTTTTTAAAATACACTGTTATATTCTTTGTGTGTTTTTTGTTATGTCTGATTAATTAGACAGTATCCTTTTATTGACCTTAGTCAAGTATCATTTGTTTTCCTTTTTTCTTAAAACTTAAAGAAAATTGATCAAAAAGAAAAACTTAATGAATGATGAATTGTAGAGGTAAAAGCTCATGTGAGTGCAACCAAGGTATGTTATCTAGGAAAAAATCAAATTTTTAGTCAATTACAATAGTTATATTAATTATGTGACCTTTTTCACATGATAATTATAAGAAAATAACACATAATATCAATAAATAAAAATAGGAGATTTTTATTACGAACCAAAGTCGTCCTATGCAATCATGGTCCTTAATCTGTATAAAATGCATATATTTGTGCAGTCATGTGAAGCAAATTTTAAGAAGGCATGTATTAAGTAATAAAAACTTGATCACCGGTAAAGATTATGCATGAAAAATTGGTAAGCATCGCTCGTAGTATCAAATTCAAATCCTTATAAAATATGCTATTGATCTGTGAGCTCTCATCCAATTAAAGGAACTTGACTATTAAAATTCACTATAAAGCTTATTCGTTTACGAAGAATTTATCTTACCAAGTGGAATTAGAATGTAGAGCATATTATATATTTCTTTTTAATATTCAAGTGTTTGAAGTGAGTGAAGATTGTATAACTTATGACTGAAACAGTGGGTTGATCATGATGGTATCAAAAGTATGTTTAATTTGGTTTTTATTTTTCATGCATAATTGTTAATTTAAAATATAGATGTTTTAATTATATGCATTTTTTTTTGTTGTGAATGTACGACAATGTATGTGATGACCCAAAAGGTCATCTTATGATTTAAAACTGAATTCTGCGTTCCGAGGTCTTAAAAACCTCATTTTATTCCTCCTCGATTTGCGAGCGCAGTCCGAGCGTGTTTCCGAAAAGCTTTTATGTTAAAAGTTGATGAAAATAATAATTTTTGCCTTTATAAGTTGATTTAGTTGACTTCGGTTAACGTTTTGATTACGGACCCGAACTCGTATTTTGACAGTCCTGGCAAGCTCATATCGAAATATGGGACCTGGGCGCATGCCCGGAATCGGATTCGAAGGTCCCTAGCCCGAGTAATGAATTTTTGTTGAAAATTGTAAGTGTGAAAATTTAATGGTTTTTAAGGGATTTGTTAATGTTTGATCTTGTTGGTATCTGGTCCATATTTTGGTTTCGAAGCCCGATACAGGCTTAATATAATATTTAAGTCATGTCTGTGAAATCTGGTGAGAATCGGAGTTGATTTGACCTGATTCGAACATCCAATTGAGAAAATAGAAATTTCAAAGTGTTCTTGACAATTTTTAACAATCCGGCCGGTCATCTGAGAATTAACGCCCCGATCCCCTATTAACTATTTTTCCCGGGTTTTTTTCTGCTATTGTAATTTGCCGGGAGGGTTCATTTTGAGTTTCTGAGTATTTTGGGACACTTAGTCCCTAAATGAGAGTTTAAGTCTTAGAATTTGGACCGTAGTCGGAGCAGTGTGAAGACGGCTCCGGAATGGAATTCCGGCGATTTCGTTAGCTCCGTTGGATAATTTCGGGCTGAGGGGCGTGTCCGAATTGTGTTTTTGAGGTCCGTAGCTCATTTAGGCTTGAAATGGTGAAAGTTGAATTTTTTGGAGTTTCGGACTGATAGTGAAAATTTTGATATCCTCGACCCCGAAAGTTGAGATAGGTCCGTAGTGTTGAATATGACTTGTGTGTAAAATTTGGGGTCAATTGGACGTGATTTGGTTGGGTTCGGCATCAGTTGTAAAATTTTGAAATTTCAAGTTGATTAAGTGTTGATTGGAGGGTGATTCGTAATTTTAGTGTTGGTTGATGTGATTTGAAGGATTGACTAAGTCTGTATGGTGTTCTAGGATTGGTTGGTATGTTTGGTTGAGGTCCCGAGGCCTCGGGTGTGTCTTGGATGCTCAACGGATCATTTTTGGACTTAGAGAAGTCGCAGATTTTCAGGTGTTTTGTTGCAGAGAAATCCTTCATCGCGTTCGCGAGAGGGGTCTCGCATTCGCGTAGAGCATCTGGGAGAGGCAGCTAAGTTGTACTTCGTGTTCGCGAAGGTGTGGAACCTTTAGCCTACGCGTTCGCGACATGGTCCTTGTCACGACCCAAATTTTCCACCGTCGGGATCGTGATGGTTTCTAACATTTGAACCGCTAGGCAAGCTAACGTTATAGAATATTTCAGCTTTTTCCTTTATTTAATAATTAAAACTTAACAAAAGTAAATCAGCGGAAATAAATGCGGAAGAACACAGTTTAAAAGATTATCTTTATGCTAATAATGAAAACCGAAATATATTTCACACAAAAACTGGTGTCACAACTCAAGAACAGTCTACGAATACTACAAACATTGGTTTGAAAGAAAATATATATCTGTCTCAGAGAAAGTAAACAGAATGCAGTAAAGATAGAAGGGGACGCCAGGGCTTCCGGACGCCTGCAGGACTACCTTGGGTCTCCTGAATGCAGTGATAGCAACCAACCTCTCGATCAGCCACTAGCTCCGAAATCTGCACATAAAGTGTAGAGTTCAGTATCAGTACAACTGACCCCATGTACTGGTAAGTGCCGAGCCTAACCTCGACGAAGTAGTGACGAGGCTACGGTGGGGCATAACAATATATATATAACCTGCAACAGTTTATACTAAACAGAAAGGAAGTACAGAATGAAACATAACCGGAGCTTGCATTAAATAAATGCGGAACCCAGTTGTTCTACTAGTATTCAGCTATAACCAATCCTTAAGGGTGTTTCAACATCACAGTAATGGACCTCAACAAGAATGAATACATAACAACAACTGATGCGGCGTGCATCCCGATTCCATCATATAAAAAACAACAATATCAATATTGGCACTTATTACTCCTTGTTGCGGCGTGCAACCCGATCCCACCAATCCACCCTTATTACTCCTCAATATATCACCCGTATTCCTCCTGTTGCGACGCACAACCCGATCCCACCCTAAGCGTACCATGAAGCACCAATAACCAACATAATCCAACAAGGTAATAAAATGAAGCTAGGAAACAAATAATACTTCAGTAGGAAAAGCAACAGTTAACATGAAATAATTAGACATGGAAGCATCGATAAGCAAGTAGCAATTAAGGCAGGAAAGCAAGATATAGGGGAACGGGAAAAGAAAACAGGCTAAACAAGTAATTTGGCGACGCATAGGTGCTCGTCACCACACCTATACGCCACACACATGGTATTTCACATAGCAAACAAGTCGGGGATCCCTAATCCCTCAAGTCAAGGTTAGACCAAACACTTACCTCAAGCCAACGGGTATTTCAAAGCTCAATCACCGCTTTACCTCTCGAATCCACCACCAATTCACTCGTATCTATGATTTGGGGAAGAACTCCTCTTTAGAAAATCGCCTATGGAAGCTTAGGGTTTGAAAATTTGAAATGAGTTGAAAATCCCGTCTAAGTTGTGCTTTACACAGTTGCAGGTATCGCATTTGCGATCATAGGTTCGCAAATGCGAACTTGCAAATGCGACCAAGGCTTCGTAAATGTGAAGCTTGGCCTGGCCTGCTGCCTTCACAAATGTGAACAATTGTTTGCAAATTCGGTCACTGTGCATGTCGCAATCACGACGATGAACTTCGCAAATGCGAAGGTCCCCACCCAGCACAATCATCACAAATGTGATGATTCTTCGCAAATGCTGCAGATCTGCAACACACCAGCAATTTCCTTAAGGCTCAAAACACTCCGTAGCCTATCCAAAACTCACCCGAGCCCTCGGGGCTCCAAACCGAACATGCACACAAGTCTTATAACATCATAGGAACTTGCTCGCGCGATCAAATCGCCAAAACAATATATATATAACTATGAATTCAACACCAAAACTCATAAAATTTTCAAAATAGTTCAAACTTCTTATTTTCTCAATCAATGGTCCGAATCACGTCAAATTACTTCAGTTTTTCTCCCCAAATTTCGCAGATAAGGCTTAAATATTATGACAGACCAGTACCGGGCTCCAAAACCAAAATACGAGCCCGATACCAACAATATCAAACATTATTCAATTTCCAAAAACCATCATATTTTCAGTTAACAATTTTTTTCAAAAATTCATTTCTCGGGCTAGGGACCTCGGAATTCCATTCCGGGCATACCCCCAAGTCCCATATTTTACTACGGATTCTACGGGACCGTCAAATCCGATCCGGGTCAGTTTACCAAAAATGTTGACCTAAGTCAACTTTAATCAATTTTTAAGGCAACATTCAATGTTTTTCTCAAATTTCACATAAAGGCTTTCCGGAAACGCGCCCGGACTGTGCACGCAAATTGAGGAGAAAGAAAATAAGGTTTTCAATGCCTCAGAATACGGATTCGGGTTCTAAAACAAAAGATGACCTTTTGGGTTGTCACATTCTCCACCTCTAAAACAACCGTTCGTCCTCGAACGGACATAGAAAAGTACCTTAGTCGGTGAAAAGATGGGGATATCTGCTCCGCATGTCGGACTCGGACTACCAGGTAGCTGCCTCAACAGGCTGACCTCTCCACTGCACACGAATCAAAGGGTAACTCTTAGATCTCAACTAACGAACCTGCCGGTCCAGAATAGCTACCGGCTCCTCCTCATAGGTCAAATCCCTATCCAACTGGACAATGCTGAAGTCTAACACGTGGGATGGATCGCCGTGATACTTCCGAAGCATGGACACATGAAATACTAGATGCACAGCTGATAAACCTAGCGGCAACGCAAGTCTGTAAGCCACCTCTCCCACTCGATCAAGGATCTCAAAAAGTCCAATGAACCTAGGGTTTAGCTTGCCCTTCTTCCCAAATCTCATCACGCCCTTTATGGGCGACACCCAGAGCAACACTGGCTCTCCGACCATGAATGCCACATCACGAACCTTACGGTCGGCATAACTCTTTTGCCTGGACTGAGCTGTACGAAACCTATCCTGAATAATCTTAACCTTATCCAAGGCATCCTATACCAAATCTGTACCCAACAACCGAGCCTCCCCCGGCTCAAACCACCCAACTGGCGACCGACACCGTCTACCATATAATGCCTCATAGGGGGTCATCTAGATGCTCGACTGGTAACTGTTCTTGTAGGCAAACTTCGCTAACGGCAAGAACTGATCCCAAGAACCTCCAAAGTCAATAACACAGGTACGAAGCATATCCTCTAAAATCTGAATAATACGCTCGGACTGTCTGTCTGTCTAGGGATGAAATGCGGTGCTCAACTCGACTCGCGGACCCAACTCACGCTGTACTGCCCTCCAGAAATGCGAGGTAAACTGCGTACCTCGGTTAGAAATGATAGACACGAGCACACCATGAAGACGGACAATCTCCCAGATATAGATCTCAGCCAACCGCTCCAAAGAATAGGAAACTGCCACAGGAATGAACTGCGCTAACTTACTCAGCCTGTCAACAATAACCCATACTGCATTGAACTTCCTCTAGGTCTGTGGGAGTCCAACAACAAAGTCCATAGTGATACGCTCCCACTTCCACTCAGGAATCTCAATCTGCAGATATCAGTCTTTCAATAGCTCCAACCACCTTCTCTGCCTCAAATTGAGCTCCTTCTGCTTGAACAAATACTGCAAACTCTTATGATCCGTGAACACCTCACATGACACACCATATAAATAATGCCTCCAAATCTTCAGCGCGTGAACAATGGTTGCTCTCTCCAAATCATGAACTGGATAATTCTTCTCGTGAATCTTTAACTGCCGTGAAGCATATGCAATAACCTAGCCATTCTGCATCAACACCACACCAAGTCCAATATGAGATGTGTCACAATATACTGTATATGGCCCTGAACACCCGGTTCATCAAATCCATGAATGCTGCTGGGACATTTGTCAACCCGAATGACATCACTAGGAACTCATAATGCCCGTACAGAGTGCGAAAAGTTGTCTTAGGGACATCGGATGCCCTAATCCTTAACTGATGGTAGCCAGATCTCAAATCAATCTTCGAAAACACCTTGGCACCCTGAAGCTGATCAAACAAATCATCAATCCTCGGCAATGGATACTTGTTCTTGATGGTGACCTTGTTCAACTGCCGAAAATCTATGTACATCCTCATCGATCCATCCCTCTTCTTAACAAACAACACCGGTGCACCCCAGGGCGAGACACTAGGTCTAATAAAGCCCTTATCAAGCAAGTCTTGCAACTGCTCCTTTAATTCTTTCAACTCTGGCGGGGTCATACGATACGGAGGAATAGAAATGGATTGAGTGCCCGGAGCCAAATCAATGCAAAAGTCAATATCCCTATCAGGTGGCATCCCCGGCAGGTCTGCAGGAAATACCTCTGGAAACTCCGAACAACTGGTACAGAATCCATAGAAGGAACCTCAGCACTAGAATCACGAACATAAGCCAAATAGGCCAAACACCCCTTTTCAACCATACGCCGAGCCTTCACATATGAAATAACCTTGCTGATAGAATGACCAGAAGTCCCTCTCCACTCCAATCGAGGCAACCCTGGCAAAGCTAAGGTCACGGTCTTAGCATGAGAGTCCAATATAGCATGGTAAGGTGACAGCCAATGCATCCCCAAAATGACATCGAAATCCACCATATCGAGAAGTAGGAGGTCTACACTTGTCTCAAGACCCCCAATAATAACCACACACGAGCGATAGACACGATTTACAACAATAAAATCCCTCACGGGCGTGGACACATACACGGGAGCACTCAAAGAATCACGAGGCATAACCAAGTATGGGGCAAATTAAGATGACTCATAGGAGTATGTAGACCCTGGATCAAATAGAACTGAAGTATCTCTACTGCAAACTGAAACCGTACTTGTGATAACTGCATCGGAGGACTCAGCCTCAACCCTAACTAGAATAGCATAACATCGGGGCTGGTTCCCACCACCCTTAACCATATCCTTAGGACGACCTCCTGCTGCATGGCCTCCACCTCTAGCGGGCTGACCCTTACCTCTGGCTCCCTGACCCCTACCTCTAGCTGGCTGGGCATCCGGCACTGGAATCATGGCACGAGAACTCTGCTGTTGCGACTGAACACCCTTTAATCTCGGACAAGCCCTCCGGATATGACCATACTTACCACATTCAAAACACCCATCTGAATACTGCGGCTGAGGAAACTGAGACTGACCCTGACTGGCCGGTTGACCGCGATAATAACTCTGAAGAGGAGGTGCTTTGATGGGAGCTGGCGGTGCACTATAAGTTGGCTGCCCTTAAGGAGGTACATAAGGACCACGACTCCTTAAAGCTCCATGGGATGCCTGAAGCGCTGAATGAAATGGCCTAGGATGATGGCCTCTACCAAAAGTACCTCGACCTCTAGATGAGGTCCCACTATATCCACCAGAGTGACGAGGCCTCTTGTCATACCCCTTACCACTACCCTGAGCTAAAATCATCTCAGCTCGTCTGGCCACATTAGTTGCATCCTGGAAGAAAATCTCACTCCCCATCTCCTTAGCCATCTGCAATCTGATAGGCTGAGCAAGTCCCTCAATAAACCTCCTCACCCTCTCTCTCTCGGTGGGAAGTATAAGAAGATCATGACGGTCCAAGTCCACAAATCTGGTCTCGTACTGAGTGACGGTCATGGAACCCTGCTGAAGGCGCTCAATCTGCATCCGATAGTCCTCTCTCTGAGTGATAGGAAGATACTTCTCCAAGAATAGCTGCGAGAACTGGTCCCAAGTGAGAGCTGGTGATCCAGCTGGTTTGGCCAAACAAAAATCTCTCCACCAATTCTTGGCGGAACCTGACAGACGAAAAGCAGCAAAGTCGACCCCATTGGTCTCCACTATCCCCATGTTCAATAGAACCTCATGACAACTGCCTAAATAGTCCTGGGGATCCTCTGAAGATGTACCGCTGTAGGTAGTAGTGAAAAGCTTGGTGAACCTGTCCAATCTCCACAAGGCATCAGAAGACATAGCTGCTCCATCACCGGTCTGTGCTACAACACCCAGCGGGACTACCCCAACTGGCTGAGCTGCTGGAGTCTGAAACTGGGGAGCCATCTGCTCCGGAGTGTGAGTAGCGGGAGTCTGTGCTCCTCCCCCAGCCCAAGAGACGGCTGGTGCTACCGGAAGTATACCTACCTAGGTGACACTCTCCATAAGGCCCACTAGACGGACCAAAGCATCCTGAAATACCGGGGTAGCTATGAACCCCTCCGGAACCTGAGCTGGGCCCGCTGGAACGGTCTGGGCTGGAACCTCGTCATCAAACTCTACCTGAGGCTCCATCGCTGGTGCTGCTGCTCGAGCTCTGGGTTGAGCCCTGCCCCTGCCTCGGCCCCTAGCACGGCCTCGTCCTCTGCCCTTCGTAGGAGCTGCCGCTGGGGGCTCAGGCTACTGATCAGCTGATGAAGTGGTACGTGTTCTCGTCATCTGCGAAAGAGCGTAGTAGAGGATTCAATTAGCAATGAGAGATCAAACCGCACGACAGAGATGAATAAAAGTAAAATTGTTCCTAACTCTGTAGCCTCTGGGGATAAGCACAGACGTCTCCGTACCGATCCCTCATACTCTACCAAGCTTGTTCGTGAATTGTGAGACCTAGGCAACCTAGTGCTCTGATACCAACTTGTCACTACCTGAATTTCCCACCGTCGGAACCGTGATGGCGCCTAACAATTGTACTCGCTAGGCAAGCTGACGTTATAGAATATTTCAACTTTTTCCTTTATCTTTTAATAACTAAACTTAACAAAAGTAAATCAGCGGAAATAAATGCGAAAGAACACAGTTTAAAAAATTATCTTTATGCTAATAACGAAAATCGAAATAAATTCCACCCAGAAACTGGTGTCATAACTCACGAGCAGTCTACGAATACTACAAACATTGGTTTGAAAGAAAAATATACATCTGTCTTGGAGAAAGTAAAACAGAATGCAGTAAAGATAGAAGGGGACGCCGGGGCCTGCGGACGCCTGCAGGACTACCTTAGGTCTCCTGAATGCAGTGATAGTAACCAACCTCTCGATCAGCCACTAGCTCCGAAATCTGCATAGAAAGTGCAGAGTGCAGTATCTGTACAACCGACCCCATGTACTGGTAAGTGCCGAGCCTAACCTCGACGAAGTAGTGACGAGGCTACGGCAGGGCATAACAATATATATAACCTGCAACAGTTTATACTAAACAGAAAGGAAGTACAGAATGAAACATAACCGAAGCTTGAGTTGAATAAATACGAACCCAATTGTTCTACTAGTATTCAGCTATAACCAATCCTTAAGGGTGTATCAACATCACAGTAATGGACCTCAACAGGAATGAATACATAACAATAACTAATGCGGCGTGCATACTGATCCCATCATATAAACAACAACAATATCAATATTCGCCCTTATTACTCCTTGTTGTGGCGTGCAACCCGATCCCATCGGTCCACCCTTATTACTCCTCAATAATCACCCTTATTACTCCTGTTGCGGTGCGCAACCCGATCCCACCTGTCCGCCCTTATTACTCCTTGTTACGGCGTGCAACCCGATCCCACCAGACAATCGCATTCACCCTTATTCCTCCTGCTGCAGCGTGCAACCCGATCCCAATATATATATATATATATATATATATATATATATATATATATATATAACAGCACCAATCACAAGATAAAGACAAGTGTTTCAAAATCAACTCAAATCCTCCACAACACTTATTCCTCAAACCAACACAATGGAATATCACTACAACTGTAAAACCTTACGATTTAAACTATACAGCGAGACCAACCTAAGTGTACCATGAAGCACCAATAACCAACATAATCCAACAAGGTAATAAAATGAAGGTACGAAATAAATAATACTTCAATAGGAAAATCAACAGTTAACATGAAACAATTAGACATGGAAGCATCGATAAGCAAGTAGCAACTAAGGCAGGAAAGCAAAATATAGGGGAACGGGGAAAGGAAATAGGCTAAACAAGTAATTTGGCGAAGCATGGGTGCTCGTCACCACACCTATACGCCACGCACATGGTATTTCACATAGCAAACAAGTCAGGGATCCCTAATCCCTCAAGTCAAGGTTAGACCAAACACTTACCTCAAGCCAACGGGTGTTTCAAAGCTCAATCATCACTTTACCTCTCGATTCCACCACCAATTCACTCGTATCTATGATTTGGGGAAGAACTCCTCTTTAGAAAATCGCCTATGGAAGCTTAGGATTTGAAAATTTGAGAAATGAGTTGAAAATCCCGTCGAAGCTGTGTTTTACACAGTTGCAGGTAACGCATTTGCGATCACAGGTTCGCAAATGCGAACTCGCAAATGCGACCAAGGCTTCGCAAATGCGAAGCTTGGCCTGGCCTGCTGCTTTCGCAAATGCGAACAATTGTTCGCAAATGCGGTCACTGTGCAAGTCGCAATTGCGACAATGAACTTCGCAAATGCGAAGGTCCCCACCAAGCCCAGTCATTGCAAATGCGATGATTCTTCGCAAATGTTTAGATCTGCAACACAGCAACAATTTTTTTTAAGGCTAAAAACACTCCATAGCCTATCAATAACTTACCCGAGCCCTCGGGGCTCCAAACCGAACATGCACACAAGTCTTAAAACATCATACGAACTTGCTCGCGTGATCAAAGCGCCAAAATAACATATAGAACTATGAATTCAACACCAAAACTCATGAAATTTTCAAAATAGTTCAAACTTCCTATTTTCTCAACCAATGGTCCGAATCACGTCAAATTACTTCCGTTTTTTCACCAAATTTCACAGATAAGGCATAAATATTATGACAGACCTTTACCGAGCTCCAAAACCAAAATACGGGCCTGATACGAACAATATCAAACATTATTAAATTTCCAAAATCCATCATTTTTTCAGTTAATAATTTTTTTTCAAAAATTCATATCTCGGGCTAGGGACCTCGGAATTCGATTCCAGGCATACTCCCAAGTCCCATATTTTACTACGGACCCTACAGGACCGTCAAATTACAGGTTCGGTTCCGTTTACCAAAAATATTGACCGAAGTCAACTTTAATCGATTTTAAAGGAAAAATTCAATATTTTTCTCAAATTTCACATAAGCTTTCGGGAAATGCGCCCGGACTGCGCACGCAAATTGAGGAGAAAGAAAATGAGGTTTTCAAGGCTTCAGAACACGAATTCGGGTTCTAAAACAAAAGATGACCCTTTGGGTCATCACAGTCCTCGCGTTCGCGAAGGGTCCGCCAGTGTAAGCTATGCGTTCGCGACATGGTCCTCGCAACCGCGAAAGAGGAATTTGGGTCAGTAGGATTTTTTACATCGTGTTTGCAATGGTAGTCTCGCGTTCGCGAAGAAGAACGCATCTGGGCAGAATATAAAGTCCAAAACCGAGGGCTTGAGTTCATAACTCAAAAATTTGATTGAGAGGTCGGTAGGAGGCGAAATTTGGAGAAATTTTCGGAGGAAGTTTGTGGGTAATGATTCCTAACTCCTTTTTGATTATATCCCATTAATCTAAACATGAATTAATCATCTAATTTCAGATTTGGAGTGAAAATTGGGGAAAATTGAGAAAAGTTCTTAGGCCGAATTTGAGATTTTGATCGGGATTTTGGTATCGGATTTGAGTGAATTTGGTATGGTTAGACTCGTGAGTGAATGGATGTTCATAATTTATGACTTTTACCCGATTCCGAGACGTGGGCCAGGGAAGGACTTTTGGGTGTTTTTCTATTTTCTTGCCTTAGCTTCAATTTCTTTAGCTAAATTAGGTTTTTGTAGTTATATTTACATTATGAAATTGATTTGATTAGGTTTGGGCCACTCGGAGTTGGATACTCGTGGCAAGAGCGTGATATCAGATTGATTTGAGCTTAATTTGAGGTAAGTGACTTGCCTAACCTTGTGTGGGAGAACTCTCCTTAGGATTTTAGTACTGTTGTTATGTGAATGCCGTATATGTGAGGTGACGAGTGCGTACACGTGCTAATTATTGAAAAACCAAGATTTTTATTAAGTAAATATTACTTTATACCAAAATCTTGATATATTATCCCATATAAAAGAACGGATTGATTATCCAAGTTATAATTCCAAGATTGTAATCCTGATACATTCTGGTTTTAAACTAAACCACCCCTAAGTGTATTAACATAATTGCACTTATAAGTGAGGACCCTAAAGTAACATTGCGATTTATGCATAACATTAGTAGTAAATTGAAAAATGATGAAAAGTGCATATTTTTTAGTATATTTGTATATTAATTCTTGTGTGAGTCGCAGGAGTTTACGTGGTTTTCGAAGTGAAATATACTCATTATGTGTTTCTTATGTGTAGGAACGAGTTGGATGATAAATGATCAAAAGATGACAATTCGACACAAAAAGAAGAGATGGAAAGAATTGGGAGCTCGTCCAATTTCGTGCGTGGCACAAAAACGGATGCGAAAAAGGAGAAAAATGAAGACACAAAACAGCGAAGCGAAGCGAAAGCACGGATGGCTTCGCGAACTGGAAAATTGCAAAAGCTGAGTCCGCGTCCAAGTTCGCGGGCTGCGCGAAAGTTGACGCGCCCTCCAGCTCTCCTATCCGAAGTTGGATTGAAAACATCTGCCCCTCATCAACCCTAGGTCATATAAATACATCCTAAAACACCACTTTGAAGGGAGGAGACACTACTTTAGGGTAAGACAACACCCAAGGAGGCAAGAATACGCTAGGAGCAAGGAGGAAGATTCAACCACGAGTTTTTCCCTTTCTTCTTCCTATTTTTCATTGTTGGTTATGACTTTTAGTATTGTAGTTTTACATACTATTATCAGTAGCTAATTTATTATCTAGAGTTTTGATGAACCGTTTGGAGGATGAATTCTTGTTATGTTTTAATATAATTTTGCCTTTGCATATACCTACTTGTTCAACTACGTGCTTATTTTAGTTAATTGAAGAGCTCTCAATTGATTGTGCCTATTTATTATGTATTGCTTGAGAAAGAGTGCATATTTAGGTTGTTGTTGTAACGTCACTCCCAAGGTATATGAGATATTAATGCGGCGGGTTTAAAAGCGGGATTAGAGATAATGAAGCTTTGACGTGATCATAGTGAGCGGTAAAAAAAGTGCGAGCTGGCGTAATTCGAGAGAATATGACTAGTACATTATTGTAGTTGCTCGAGAGAGAATTACGATAAGTCGAGTGCTCATGATCAGTAGAGAATACTTAGGCGAAATTGTAGGAAACATAGCAGGAAGTATTCCGACAATTGGGGAAATCATAACTCTAGACCTCCTTAATTTAGTCTCCAACCCTTAGTATCTTTAGTTGTTAATTTACTATTTTAATTTGTTAGTTTGCTAGTTAGATAGAAGAATCTTAATATTTATAACTTAGGAATTATTCGAGCTTGCCTTATTGGTGATATTAAACAGTTATAGCGAAACCTTAGTTCTCTGTGGGATTCGACTCCGAACTTTTAGACCGGATTATATTTACAGTGATCACTTATCCTTTTTAGGACTAGAGGCGTGATCTTAAATCATAACCCAATTAAAGTGAGACTTATGAATTTTCAAGAAAATATGCTACGTAGGGTTATGAAGAACCAAAAGAGATGATTTAAAAGAAAAAATACTCAAGCACAAATATTTATGTTTACCACGAACTTCACCTAGAAAAGAAGCTGAAAATTTATGTAGAGATCATTACCTCACGTGAGATATTACTATAAATACTAAAAACTCACTATTACAAGAGACACACGCTATGCATGGTTATGAAGAATCAATTGGAGATGATCTTTTTCCTATTTTTGAGCAAAATTTAGATGATTAAAAAGCTACAAAATAAATGACTAAGTCAACCACAAATATTTATGTTGGAACATGAATTTATGAAGATTCAATAGTACGTAGATTAAAACATAAAGATAAAATGAAAAACTAAACAAGCAAAACCTCCTGATTTGGGAGGTATCACCATTTCACAATGGCTTAGCTTATATGGAATATTAGAGGTGTAAGTAAAGTGTATAAACAGAAGGAGTTAAAAAAGTACATAAGGTAAACAATGTCAAACTTCTGGGCCTGCTAGAAACCACAGTTAAGCAACATAGATGTCCAAATATAATAAATATTGCATCCAATTAGGGTATTATCAATAATTACTCTGTTGCTGTCAATGGAAGGATTTGGCTGATGTGGGATCAAGGTGAATATACTATATCTGTTCTAAAGGTGGATGCTCAACTAATACATTGTGAAGTTAGAGACTTCTCTACTAACTTTTAATGTGTTCTGACCATTGTCTATGGATACAATACTATGGAGGAGAGGAGAAGTTTATGGAGCACTCTGCAGAACATATGGAGTAATACTAACTGCCCTTGGCTAGTTTGTGGGGACTTCAATGCAATATTCTCGACTACTGATAGAATGAGCTGCCATCCTGTGAGTTTCAGTGAAGTCAAGGATTTTTCAAACTGTATCAATGCCACTCTTTTAAATGAATTACAATGGAAAGGTGAATATTTCACATGGTCAAATAAGCAACCAGGAGTGGAGAGAGTTAGTAGCAAAATTGACAGAGCATTTGGCAACTATAATTGGATGATGAACTGGGGCCACATTTTCTTAGAATATGATCTTCCTAACATTTCAGACCATGCCCCAATGCTATTGACTTTGCAAAGTATGAAGCATAGCATCAGAGCTCCTTTCAGATTCGTCAACATATGGAGTGAACATGCACAATTCCTGGAGCTAATTGATGTCCACTGGAAGAAGCAGCTTGATATAGATCCTATGCAGAGTGTCCGGAACAAACTGAAGGCTCTAAGGCTAGTCTTCAGACAACTGAATCAAAAATAATTTAAAGCAACATCAGAGAAAATTGATAGGGAAAGAGAAGAACTACAGGGCATTCAAGCAGCAATGGGAGCTAGATATGATGATAGTCTTGTGATTAAAGAGAAAGAAGCTTTGATGAAGCTAGAGAAATGGAGTCTGATTGAGGAAAGTATCCTAAGGCAAAAGTCTAGAGCTCAATGGATACAGTTGGAGGATTCAAACTCTAAGTATTTTGCTGCAATCATGAAGGAAAGAAGACAAAGAAAGCAAATCATGGAACTCAAGTCCTTGTCAAGAGCTAAGCTACTCATTTATCCTAAGGAGTTAAAAGATGAAATTGTGTCATTCTACAAAGGATTAATGGGGGGGGACCTCTACTAAGTCACTAAAGGCAGTCAACAAGATTACAATGAGCAAGGGACCTAAGCTAAACCATGAACAACAAATACTTATGTGTGCTCCAGTTACTTATCAAGAGATAACTGATGGATTAAATGCAATTGGAAATGATAAATCATCAGGGGTAGATGGGTATAATGCTTATTTTTTTAAAAGGCATGAAATATAGTGGGGCCAGAGTTCATAAGAGCAGTAAGAAGATTTTTTGAATGTGGCAAGATGAATAGAACTATTCACTGTACTTCTCTCACCTTGATCCCTAAAAATGATCATCCTGTTACAGTAAAAGAGTAAAGGCCAATTGCTTGCTGTACTGTTCTGTAAAAAATCATTTCTAAAGTCCTTGCATCAAGGCTCCAGAAATTTATTGCATCAGTTGTATGTGAAGCTCAGACTGGTTTTATTCCAAGCAGGAAGATATCTGATAACATCTTCCTTGCTCAAGAATTGGTGAAGTCCTATACAAGGAAGAATGTGTCTCCTAGGTGCATGATAAAAATAGACCTCCAAAAGGCCTATGATTCAGTGGAATGGATATTTCTGGAGCAGATATTAGATGAACTTGGCTTTCCTATACAGTTCACCATGTGGATCTTAGAATGTGTGAAGACAATTAACTATTCTATATTGGGGTGGAGAACCCACAGCTCCATTTGATGCAGCTAAAGGGCTAGACAGGGTGACCCAATTTCTCCATTTCTCTTTGCATAGCCATGGAATACTTAAGTAGAAAGCTCAATGAGGTGAAAGAAAATAAGGAATTCAAGTATCACCCCAAGTGTTCTAAGCTAACAGTGAATCATTTGTCGTTTGCAGATGATCTACTGTTATTCTCTAGAGGAGATATTGAGTCTGTTTCCATTCTAAATAGGTGCTTCTTAGACTTCTCCTCTGCTTCAGGACTTCAAGATAACAAAGAGAAGAGCTCCATTTATTTTGGGAGAGTTACTCAGGGGGTTCAAGATTAAATTCTACATCTGTTAGGATTTCCAAAAGGAGAACTTCCCTTCAAATATCTGGGGATCCCCCTGGCTACTAAAAAGATCTCCTTACTTCAGTGGCAACCATTAATCAGCAAGATGGTAGCCAGAATCTCTACTTGGACTTCAAAGAAATTATCATATGCAGGGAGATCCCAGTTAATCCAAACAGTCCTCTTTGGTATCCAAACATATTGGTGTCAACTATTTGTTATTCCCTCAAAAGTACTAAGTACAATTGAGGCCTATCACGAGAAAGGCTCTAATAGCTTGGGAGAAGGTTTGTACTCCAAAATCAATGGATAGCCTAGGCTTGCTTAACATAAGACTATGGAACAAAGCTGCAATAGCTAAGGCTAGCTGGGATATTGAGCATAAGACATAGAGACTGTGGATCAGATGGTTACACGCTTACTACATAAAGAACCAACAATTCAGGCAAATATCTATCCCTCAACAGGCTGGGTGGATGGTGAGAAATTTTTTTGAAGCTAGAGATACAATGGCACTGATCCAAGATAGCAGAACAGACAGCTTTATCAAGCAGATGTATCTGAAACTTATTGGTGATAATGAGAGAATACCTTGGAAGACATTGAGATTTGGAAATGATGCGAGACCAAAAGCTCAATTCACAATGTGGTTGTAGATGCATGGGAAACTAATGACTGTGGATAGACTTGTCTCCCGGGGAATAAATGTTGATCCTATATGCAATCTATGTAATAGTTGCAGTGAAATAAGAAATCATGTATTCATGGAATGTTCCTTCTCTAGCAAAGTCTGGGAAGGTGTGTTAAAATGGATGAAGGTCCCTATCTTCAGGACAGCACAATGGGAACAAATGGGAAAATGGATCATTCAAGCATCAAAGAGCAAATCACAAAGAGCTCAAGTCTTTAAGTTGGCATATACTGTATGGATGCATATACTGTGGATTGAAAGGAATCAGCGAAAATTTGAAAGCAAAGTAAAGAGTCAGAACCAATTGGTGAGGGAAATTGCTTATGTTTGTAATATTAGGGCATCTACTAGAATTAAAAAATTGGTGCAACAGCTTAGTATTTAGTATAGTTCTAGTAGTTAAGTATCTTTTGTGTTCTTGCTCAGATAGCAGACTGTGATATAGTCTTGCTATGGTTCTATTGTAAACATTCTGGTGATTAATAAAATCTTTAATTACCAAAAAAAAAATGAAAAACTTAAGCACAAATATTTTCGTTTGATCATGAATGTTGAAGATTTGTCCATAAATCATTATTTCATTTGAAATACTATTTTAAATACTTAATTTGTATCACACTCTTTACGTAAGTCGAACCTCCAACTTCATGATTAGTAATCAAAATTGTCAAACGCTAGAATACGCGTCACCTATTATCCAAGGTAAAAGTATACCCCCAATATTTATATCAAATTAAGCAAGGCATGCCATGTGTATTTTATTCATTAACTAGTTAACATCGAAAATAAAAGTCTGCAAAAACGAGATTAAAGAAAAACTCCTATAATACTCCAAATAATAGTGGTCTGTCATATGAAATGAATCATGGGGAAGTCTTCTTAATACTTTATTTTTATTTCTTATTATGCATTGCTTAATGTCATATAGTCTCTCTTTACATAAAAAATTCTCTCTCTTATCAAACAAATCTTATATTATATGTATATTTTATATATACAGATATATTTCATAATCACAATGTACGAATATTTCAAGCTTCCAAGTACATGGTCAATTAAAAAAAAAGGCATTGCTAGTTAATTGAATAAAAGAAGAGCCATTGCTAATACAATTGAATAAAAGAATACCTATCATAATCCACAATGTACGTATGTTAGTACATGGTCAATTAAACAAAAGGCATGGCTAGTTAATTAAATAAAAAAATTGGCTATTTTAACGCTATATATATCAAGGAATTATCTCACATAATTTCCAGGACTCTTAACTATTATCTCTTCTCCCTTTTCTTCATAAATAGTACTCCATATTAAAGTACGTAAACTTATAGTAATGGGTATCTCAGCTCGTTTTGTTAGAGTTATTGTTGTTGTCGTTATTGTTCTTCTTGTTAGTGATATAGAGCAGACATCTGGTGTGGTTGGCAGTCGTTTGCTTGGTGCAGGTGTAGGTTCCGGCAGTGGAAGCGATGGTAGGGAATTGATTTATATCAGAGCAAGTGCTACACCGCCCACACGTGAAAGTTCCGGTACAAATTTCGGTGATTCCGCTAATGATACAAGTGTCGCTGTCGGTGTTAGTGCAGGTGATCAAGGTTTTGGTGTTAATGATACATCGCCCACACGTGAAAGTTCCGGTACAAATTTCGGTGATTCCGCTAATGATACAAGTGTCGCTGTCGGTGTTAGTGCAGGCTGTCGGTGTTAGTGCAGGTGATCAAGGTTTTGGTGTTAATGATACACCGCCACATGTGAAAGTTCCGGTACAAATTTCGGTGATTCTGCTAATGATACAAGTGTCGCTGTCGGTGTTAGTGCAGGTGATCAAGGTTTTAGTGTTAATGATACACCGCCCACACGTGAAAGTTCCGGTACAAATTTCGGTGATTCCGCTAATGATACAAGTGTCGTTGTCGGTGTTAGTGCAGGTGATCAAGGTTTTGATGTTAATGCAGGTGGAAGTTTCGATGCTGCTACAACTGAAAACTAATTATTTACCTTATTCTTGCGGACAATGGCGATATCATAATATGAAATAAATAAATAAATTACTATAATAATAAACGGTGTTATTTTTAAATATATTTCCAATATTTTTATTTTCTTATGAACCTAGTGAAAAATTTCGAGCAAATGGTGTCCTAAGACACAACATGATATAAGGTGCATACGCATCTGCTTGTAGAAGAAAGTCATGCAAAAAAAGATTTATAACTGTATAACTTATTTATCTTATCCTTGTTGCTTCTATCGCATAACCGAAGTTATTTTAATTGTTTATTTTTATTTTGGGAGATAGACAGATGGTATATGAGTTTTTTTTGGTGTGTTTCTTTTGGATAATTAGCTCTTTCTTGTCTTGGATTTTGATTCATCAAAGAAGTGCATGACTTCTTGCTCCATTTAATATTTAGTTATTGTATCGTTTATTATATATGTTTGTGTGGATAAAGAGGAAAGATCCTTATATCTCGGATTAGTTGAACTTGGAATTTGGCATTAACTACAGAACAGTTACAAATTCTTTAGGGGACAGCTATGGTGAATTCTTATTATATAAACCCCACTTTACTGATATTGATATACTTTATTGAGAAGGACAAGATCTTCGAGAAGAAGCATTTTCAATAAGCATTTTATTTCGATTGCTTGTGGTATTATTACATTACACATTTGATTAATTTGGCCTAGGACAGAAACTAAGAGTCCACTAAACAGTATAGAGAATCAGATTTTCTATCTATTTCTATATTAAAGAGACAGAAAATAAATAACACATGATATTTACGCGAAAAACTCATTGTTCAAGAAATTAAAAACCACGACATATCAATGTTAAGATTTCCGACTTCACTAAACCAAATAATAAAACTAGCCTAATTACAAAGCTAGCCGCAATAATCTTAATTGCAAATGTAGCCGCCAATTACATCTTCTTGCTTCATCCTTGATCTTTTGAAGCTTTCCCTTGACTTTGTATCATGTAGGAGGCTCTTCTCAACCCGAATTATATTATTAACGGTCGTTTGGTTCAAGAAATTATGTGGTTATCTCGATATAAATTTGAAATTAATTTTTTAAGTATTTAGTTGGAGGTATTATCTAAATCGTTATTATTTTTATATTGAAATCTTGATATAATTTATCCCATATAGATATTAGGATTGATTACCAGATTATAATCCTAGTTATAATTTTAGGCAGTGACGGCCCAAGGGTAAAGCTGCTAATGCGGGCGATGTGCACAGATAGCCACTAACAGCTTATGTCTTTATTTTAAAGCCAGCGTTTTAAATGTCTTTAGTCTTTAGCCACTGGTTTAATAAACTTTAACTGCTCGAACAAAAATACCCTTCTGCTCATGTCCTTAACTTCAGGACTTCAGGACTACATGTCCTTAACTTTTGAACTTGAAACTCTAAGTTCAGGACTTCAGGACTACATGTCCTTAACTTTTGAACTTGGAACTCTAAGTTCAGGACTTCAAGGTTACATGTCCTTAAGTTTTGAACTTGGAACTCAAACTTCAAGACCAAGCGTCCTTAACTTTTGAACTTGTAAGTCAAAGTTAAGGACCTATTGTCCTTAACTTTTGAACTTGTAACCGTAAGTTAAGTACTGCTTGTCCTTAACTTTTGAACGTGTAACTGTAAGTTAAGGACTGTCTGTCCTTAACTTTTGAACTTTAAACTCAAAGTTAAGGACTGCATGTCCTTAAGTTTTAAACTTGAAACAATAACTTAAGGACTGCACGTCCTTAAGTTTTGAACTTGAAACTATAAGTTAAGGACTGCCTGTCCTTAACTTTTGAAACTAAAACTCAAAGTTAAGGACAGAAAGTCCTTAAGTTTTGAACTTGAAACAATAACTTAAATACTGACTATCCTTAAGTTTTGAACTTGAAACTATAAGTTAAGGATTGTTTGTCCTTATCTTTTGAACCTGCATGTCAAATTTAAGGAATGCATATCCTTAACTTTTAAACCTGCATGTCAAACTTAAAGACTCATGTCCTTAACTTTTAATCTTTGAACTCAAAAGAAACAAAAACAAGGTAAGAAGAAAGAAATTACTGTACGTAATTGAGACATCTGCTCAAAAATTCAGAACTTGAAAATTTTGATGATGCAAAAGGAACTACGGTACGTATTGGTAAAAGGAATAGTGAAGCAAAATCAGAAGGATCTCATGATGGACCTGGTTATGTCCTAGTAATTGGGGTCACTAATAGACCTGATGCTATTGACCAAGCATGGAGGAGGCCGACCGTGAAATCGCCTTGGGTATTCCAGATGAAAATGCAACGCGAAAGAGAGGAAGAAAGGGTAAAATTGTCTTTTTTCTATTAGTAGTGGCTATTTTTGCTGAGCATTATAATTAGTGGATAAAAATTAAAGACACCCTTAATTAGTGGCTACTACACGCCATTTTTACTGCTAATGCAGAAGCTTTAGGCCCCTATTTTTTGGGCCTCAAATTTTTCTAATAAGCGTATATGTTATTTTGATTTTTAAAAAAATATTTGGTGTTTTAAATGAGAAAGCTCAATTTTTCATAATAGAAAAAAAAAAAGACTGAATCGTTGAGCATAAATTGAGAACACGAATAGTCTTTTTGGGAATCACTCTCTAGATCATGAATTGAGAAAGAATTCTATTATTCATAACTCAAAAAAAAAGATTGAAACTTTAATACAATCCCAAAAAGAATTCTTGATAAATTTTTACGAACAATAAATTAAAATTCGTAAATTAAAAAGTATGTCTCAAGAGAGAATAAATGGATCAGATATATTAGAAATTAAAACAAAAAAAATTAGAAGAAAACGATTATGAAAATATCAATAACTTTGCATATAAAAAAGCTAGAAAAATAATCTTCAAACAAAATTATACAATATAAAGTTCTTTTTTTTTTTTAACAAAAAGCTTAAGGCCTCTCATTGAAGTTTTACTTTAGGCCACCATGTTTATTGAGCCGCTCTGATTTTAGGATTATAATCCTGAGATATTCTAATTTTGAACCAAACTGTCACGACCCAAAATTTAACCATGGTCGTGATGGCGCCTATCGTGTTACAAGGCAAGCCTACTTCCCAAAATATTACTACTAAACCGATTATAAGAAATTAATAGAATATTTTCAACATTTGAATTTCTCATAAACTATTAGAAGAAAACGATTATAAAAATATTAATAACTTTGCATATAAAAAAGCTAGAAAAATAAACTTCAAACAAAATTATATAGTACAAAGTTCTTCTTTTTTTTCCTAACAAAAAGCTTAAGGCCTCTCATTGAAGTTTTGCTTTAGGCCACCATATTTATTGAGCCGCCTCTGATTTTAGGATTATAATCCTGAGATATCCTAATTTTGAACGAAATAATCCCTTAAATGTATAAGCATAATTATACTTATAAGTGAGCGTCCTGGCGTAACATAGCAATTTGTGAATAACATTAATACTAAATCCTAACCCAATTAGAGTGACACTTGTGGATTTTCAAGAAAATATGCAGGGTTATGAAGAATCAAATGAAGATAATATAAAAAATATATATACTTACTCAAGTAACGATATCTATATTGAACATGAACTTCACTTAGAAAAAAGTCAGAAGATTTATGTACAGACCATTATCCATCCATCTATCTATCTATCTATATCTATATCTATTTATATTATATTAAAAGCACGAAGGCTTTTAGATGTGATGACCCAAAAGGTCATCACTTGCTTTTAAATTAAATTCTGTATTTCCGAGGCCTTGAAAACCTCATTTAGAGTCACCTTGATTTGCGCGTACAGTCCGAACGCATAGCTGGAAAGCTTAAATATGAAAATCTATAAAAAATGATAAAATTTGGCTAATAAATGAATTAATTTGACTTCGGTCAACGTTTTGGGTAAACGGACCCGCACTCGTAATTTGACGGTCCACGAGGGTCCTTAGGAAAATACGGGACTTGGGCGTATGCCCGGAATCGAATTCCGAGGTCCCAAGCCCGAGAAATGAATTTTTAAAGGAAATTATTTTCTGAAATTGTTTAAGAAAATTTGAAATGAAATTTGATTAGAACATGGTGGTATCGGGCCCGTATTTTGGTTTCGGCGCCCGATACAAGTCTTATATATGATTTGAGACATTTCTGTAAAATTTGGTGAAAAACGGATATCGTTTGACGTGATTCAGACCTAAATTGCTAAAGTTGATGTTTTATGAAGTTTGAGAAAAATTCTTTGATTTTGAGGTTTAATTCGTTGCTATTAAGGTTATTTTGGCGATTTGATCGCAAGGATAAGTTTGTATGAAATTGTTGAGTTAGTACGTGTGTTTGGTTAGGAGCCCCGAGGGCTCGGGTGTGTTTCGGATGTGTTTCGGGGAGTTTTGGACTTAAGAAAAGTTGCAGAAATAGCTGTTCTGGTGTACTGATATTTTCTTCTTCGCGTTCGCGGGATAGCCCTCGCGAACGCGATGTGTAAATTATGCTGAAGGAATTTCCTTCTACGCGAACGCGTAGCTCAGGTCGCGAACGCGAGGCGGTGGGGGGTTATCCCTTCGCGAACGCGGTCCTGGCCGCGGGAACGCGAAGGCCAAGTGGCCTGGGCAGGGTGCGGGGCATTTGTCTTACACGAACGTGACCCATTGGACGCGAACGCGAGGGCTTTAGGAGATCCTTCTCCGCGAACGCGAGCCCGTTCACGCGAAAGTGAAGGCCTGGAGGCCTGACTCATCGCGAACGCGATGAGTCTATCACGAACGCGAAGAACATTTTTGCCCAGTTATTTTAAAAGACCCAAAATAGAACACTTACGGGATTTTTACAAAATTTCATAAACCTCTTCTTCTCCAAAGCTCTTAGGCGATTTTGAAGCATTTCCTCACCATAATCTCTTGGGTAAGTAATTTCTAACTTGTTATCTTTCACTTTTATCAACACCCACTAGATTTCTAGGCCCAAAACATGAGATTAAGGGTAGAAAATTAGGGATTTGGGTAGAGTTAGGGCTTTTTGATTAATTGGGATTTAGACCTCGTTTTGGGGTCGAATTCTGGAACTAATCATATATTAGGGCTCGTGGGTGAATGGGAAATCAGATTTTGGTTCGAACCTCGTGTTTTGACCAAGCGGGCCCGGGATCAATTTTTGGGTTTTTGGGAAGAATGATTAAAAAGCTGTAATTAAGCAAATGAAGTGGATTGTTTAGCATTTATTGATGTTATTAAGTCGATTATGTATAGATACGATCGTGTTGGAGCCAAATTCGAAAGGAAAGGCGGTGTTTGAGGCTTGAGTTGACCGTGGAAGTTTGAGGTAAGTGTTCGGTCTAACCTTAGCTTGAGGGATTAGGAGTTAAGTCCTATTTGCTATTTGCTTCTTGTTGAGTACGACGTATAGGCATGGTGACGAGTACCTATACGTTGATGTCGGGCATGACCGTGAGTCTTAAATTGCAAATTGTTATGTTCTTAAATGATACTACGGATGCCTTAGTTGATGATTCTCGATCTTGAGTAAGAATTGAGTTTGTTTCGTGGAAAGTACTTATGATTGGGTATTGGTGTTAGCTGAGATGAGTAGAAGTTGAACTAAGATTGGTTATAGCTGATTCTCCCTTGCCGGGACGTACTTTTCTTTACTGTTGAATCCCTTGCCGAGATAGTGTAGTTTATGATTGATCCCTTGCCGGGACACTTGGTATTATTGTTGTTAATATTAAATATGGATCGGGTTGCACGCTGCAACAATATTAAATATGGATCGGGTTGCACGCCGCAACAATATTAAATATGGATCGGGTTGCACGCCGCAACAATATTAAATATGGATCGGGTTGCACGACGCAACAATATTAAATATGGATCGGGTTGCAGGCCGCAACAATATTAAATATGGATCGGGTTGCAGGCCGCAACAATATTAAGTGTGGATCGGGTTGCACGCCGCAACAGTGTTTAATATTATATTGGATCTGGTTGCGCGCCGCAACAGTGTTATTATCATTGTTTTAGGTTGTAGATTCTGAGCTGTTCTTTCATATTTCTCTTGAGTTTTTGCTGGATTTGATATGTCTCCCTGAAGCACGTACCCCCTCCCTTTTAAACTATTATTTCTGTTATTTTTTTCCGCTTTATATTATATAATTGCACAGGTTTTATCTGGAGTCTGGTCCTAGCCTCGTCACTACCTCGCCGGGGTTAGGCCAGGCACTTACCAGCACATGAGGTCGGTTGTGCTGATGCTACACTCTGCACTATGTGCAGATACCGGAGCAGCTTTTGAGCAGTAGCGCTTGAGGAGCCAGCCTTCAGTCCACAGAGATCCCGAGGTAGCCCTGCAGACGTCCGCAGGCCCGACGTCTCTTCTATCTACTATATGTTCTGCTTCCATTTGTATCCGAGACAGACAATATTACTCTTTCTTCAGACATCTGTATGTAGTATTCATAGACAGTCCGTGAATGTTGCGACACCGGTTTCTGGGTAGAGACATATGTTGGCTATTAGTATTGATTTGGTATTATATTTGTCTAAGTCTTCCGCTTAAATTTCCGTCTTCCGCCATTATTTTACTGTTTATCACCTGTTATTAGCAGTAGTTAAAAGTATTAAAAATGAAAAGGGTAAAGATTTCTAAACTTCGTGGCTTGCCTAGCTTCTACGAGTAGGCGCCATCACGACTCCCGAGGGTGGGAAGTCCAGGTCGTGACATTAGCGAAATGTCGTTCGCCTTTTTTACCCTTTAAAAATATATTTTACATTGGACAAAATTGTAAAATCAAAAAACTTTCCTCATATTTAGGAGTTCTAAATAAAAAAAATCTAATATAATTGAGTGTTTAATCTTCTCCTAATAATGATACAATATATTAAGCCGTAAAAGAATACAAAAAAGTAGGAGGAAATCTTTTTGTTTGTTTCCAACAAGGAAACTTCACGTTTTTGTGTTTTTTTTTTCTTTGTCCTTGTTTAATCATAAAGACCAATTTTGCCTTTTTTCTTCTTTCATATGATTTATTTGTTGTTTTAAAAATTTAAATCATAAGTATTTTCTTAGAAGCTTGGCTGTTAAATTCGTTAAAATTTACTACGACATTAGGTTTTGAAATAGTAATTATTGTTGAAAAAAATAGTAATCATTAATTTGTGATAAGAAAATAATTATCATAATTTAATTTATAGAAATACCTAATTTACCTCAATGCATGTGTTAAAATAAATAAATGGAAAAGGACTTCTATTTTTTGGTAAAAAGAACTTAATATTATTACTAAGAAAATTTGTTACATAATTTAACTTTACAATACATGAATTAGTTATTAATTCATCTTATAGCTAATATGATTTTTTATAATATATAACTGATTCTGTCACTAAGTAGGATTAGCGATGAATTTTATTATTTAACTACATAATTTATCTATCGCTAATTTTTCTTCTCCTTGTAGTTAACTTGTCTTAGAATACATGGTACCTGGACGACAATTTTGATACGAAATTAATATAAAAGAATGAGATACATAATAACACTAAACTTTCAAGATTATCTTGGTTGTTGTCATGCTTAGATAGGCCATCCGTTACTTTTTTCGACTAAGTAGGCTCAATATTTATCATATTCAAGAGCTTATATTTTTAAAAATCTTAATTTTAAGGGCTTATATTTTTTTTAATAATTTTATACGCATCAATAGAAGGTAAGCGCATCGCGTATCCTAGCACGTAACCCCTTAGTGAAATGTCGTTTGCCTTTTTTATCCTTTAAAAATAGATGTTATATTGGTTATAATTGTAATTTAATTATTCTACTAATATTTAATACTTTAAAATCAACTAAATATTGGTCATTAAATCTTTCCTTATTCGAACTACATATATAGAAACTCCTAAATTTTAGGAATTTAAAAACAAATAAAAATTTACTTATAAATCCTTTCCTTATATAAATTGTGTAAAGTAATTATGACTTTTTCTTATGTATTAGACAAAAAATATATAAATGTGTTAGAAATGTACTAATAAAATTTTAGATCTAATTTTAAGTCTTCAAAAATTAAATATTACTAATAATATGTAAACCAAACTTACAACATACTAGGTCGAGTATGAAATATATATAAATAAGTTTAATATGATATGCTGATGTTTTGAAAATAATATTAATTTTTTTAATTTAAAGTAATAAGTACTATAATGTACTTTGAGTTAATTATTATCTGAATAAGTTGAATACACATTGAAAATTTATACAGATATTAAATTACAAATCCAATTACAATACTCGAAAAGTTAAATATAAATAAGATAAACTTATATATTGAAATTAATGAAAATAAATTAGATACATTTAGTCATAAGTAATTTAAGGTAGTAATTAAAAGAGCAAAAATAAAACATAGACAGCGAAAGGTATAAATTGATATTCTTTGTTAAATTGATTATACAATCAATATTTTTTGTTAAAACAAATTTACACATTTATTTTAATTCAAAAATAGTATTTATATAATTTTTTAAAAGTTTCAACTCATTTTGATAGGTTACACGCGCAACGCGCGTACCGTAAGACTAGTTACTCTAAATATTAAAACTCACTATTACAAGAAACACATGTTATGTACGGTTAAAGAATCAATTGGAGATGATTAAAAAGTTACAAAAATAAAATGAATAACTGAAGCACAAATATTTACATTTAGACATGAACTTATGAAAATCAATAGTACAATATTAAAACATAAAAACAAAATGAAAAAATTAAGCACAAATATTTGTTTGATCGTGAATATCGAAAATCTATCCATAAATCATCATTTCACTTAAACATAATTTTAAATATTTACTTTGCTATTAGACACTCTCTACGTAAGTCGAACCTCCAACTTATTGATTAGTAATCAAGGCCGTCTAACACTAGAGTAAGCATGCACTCAATATTTACATCAAATTAGCAATGCGTAGCCTGTGTATTTTTCTACGTTAATTTATCATTTAATCATGATTAAATAATATTTATACTATATTTGTGACCACTAAAAATAAATTATTTATTTATGTATCAATATCGAGTATGAATAAGTATTTACTCGACCAACCTATAGGCTCTTTATGACAAATTCGACCATATTAGAATGAATGAAATTAAAAAATAGTCAGATTTATAAGTGGTCATTCAAAAATAACCGCAGTTTTCAAAGTAATCGAAATTTAGCCATTTCTCATGTAAAGATAAATCTGAACAAAAACACTGTTCAAAAATCGAAAAAATACTCCAGCATAATATACTAGAATTCCAGTATAATATACTGGACTTCCAGCATAATATATTGGAGTTACAGTATAATATACCGGTCCAACATAATATGTTGGAAGTTCACACACAGGTGCACCGATCTCCAGTATATTTTGCTGGAACTTTACGTGTTGCAGCAAAATAGTGACTATTATTTTGTAAATACTGGCTATTTTTGAATGACCCGTCCGAAAACTGGCTAGTCCGTGCTATTTTACAAAAGTGTTTTCTAAAATATTTTTCACCCCAAAAATATTGGCACAATTACAACCATTAAGAAAATAACCCCTCTTCAGCCTTTCATTTTTCTTCTTTTACACACACTCCAATTTCCAATTTCCCAATCTGCAACTTTCTCTTTCCCTTTCAAAAAAATCTCAGAGAGAAAAATGGCGGATCAGCTCACCGACGATCAGATCTCTGAGTTCAAAGAAGCCTTTAGTCTCTTTGACAAGGACGGAGATGGTAATATTTTTTACATATTTTAAAATTATTTTTCATTTTATAATCATTTTTTCCCTCAGATCCAGTGCTTGGTTCTTTGTATTTTACAAATTTATGTATTTATATTTTAGGTGAAATAGTTGAGGCGCGCCGAAGCTAAACAGAACACCACCGTTATTTTAAAAAATTGTGATCTATGGTTGATTTGATGTAACTTTCGAAAAGAGTGAAGGGTTCAAAGCACGAGAGTCAAAACATCTAATTTTCGCTATTAATTCAATATGGGTTTACATTTTGGTCACAAATTATTATAACTACATAGGAAATATTTGAATCTTAAGTGAAGAAAGGCTAGTTTGACTTTTTGAATAGTAATATTATTGTATAAAGTTGGTGATAAAGGGAATATTTGATTTGATTTCATTTTGTAGAAAATTTACACTTTTGGTCACATTGTATATGTTGTTTCTTTTTTTGTTGTTATTTTGATTTTATTTCATATTGGTTTGATTTTGCACTCCGGGTTTGATTCAGTTCTTAAAAGAAATGGATATGATGACCTATCTATGTGAAGTTGGTGGGTTTTAATGTTGTTAAATAGCTCAATTTAACATATTGTTAAGGCTTCATGGGATCTCGAAGACTGTTTAGTGGTGACAAATTGAATTCTTGTTTGGGATCTTTACACAAATAGCCGGCCGAATTTACTGGTTACTTCTACTTGATGGTATACATCGATTATACACTAATCATACATGGTTATACACATATTATATATGGATTATACATATATTATATTAGCCGTTTTTTTAGTTTAAGCGGTTGGGCGGGCAACTATTTAGGTTGATTCTTCTTATTTTGGATTTCAATTACAATGGGAGCTGGTTGAAGTTGGTTTTGATTGAAATCAGTTGACAAGCCCGAAAAGGTTGTACCTTTTAGGTGTTTTCTATTATTTGTTGATTTTCTTGTTGATTCGTGTTTTGTTTCTTGTGATTTGTTAATCAGTTTCACTCTATGTCATAAACTTGTTTATACTGGTAGATTGCTAACTTACCACACATTGCTATAACGCCAAAAAGTGTATGCAAGTCTTTTTCAGAACTGTGTACAAAATCTCTTCACACTTGGTTTTATAGAAATGTGTTTACTTGAATTCTTTTCTGACGTTTTGGTACAAGTTATTTTTTCAGAGACCTATTCAAAGCTGATGTCCTTTCTTCTATATTTGAACTATGGAGCAATTTAGTTCATTATTCTGGTGAATATAGAAAGCTTATCAGTTTCCTTTCTTTACTATGTATACGGGTGTGTGTGTGTGTACATACATATGCTTGTTTATCGTGATATCACTTTAAATCCTATTTAGTCGGATTATGTATGTCATTTAAACAAAGTAGTTTTCTTCTGTTGTCTTATCTTTTATGGATTCTGGGGATGAGCTGGCGGATACAAATGAGCTTCCTTCTCAGATTAAGATGATTGTCCTGCTATTTTGGCAAGTTCAGTAACAACAACTACGCCTCAGTTCCTAACAAGTTGGGGTCGGCTATATGAATATTCACTGACCTCATTTTTTTATTTAAGCTCAACTCATGTCATTATCATGTGCCAAAATAAAAATATAAGTGAATAATTAAGTTAAATAATTCTATTATATAGAAGAGCGGAGATCTCAACTTGTTTGCTTCATGTCAAGATTGGAAAAAGGAGAGATGCTTAATGCAGTGATTTGCACCTGAAGATAGAAAAACCTTTTTTAGCTGTCATGAATCTGCCAACCAAACAAATCTTGATGTTTGTATTCTCTTTAGAAAGGATAGTTCTGTTTTTTTATCCTATATAGATAGAAGTGATTAACCCACTTACTTATGTGTTCACATGCTTCCTTTTGAACATCGCTCATCGGTTTCATATCTGATTCAAATATGTGTTTCTGTTGGATTCAGATGATTTATACTCGTTTTGTGAGAACAAACTGGTCTAAGTCTCATGTTAAACTTTTTTCTCTAACCTAGGGAAATAAGGAAAAAAACTGTAAGTTTTATAAGCAATTTGAATTATGGCTATAACTGTTCAATAATTGTCTCCATATCTGCTGCAGGTTGCATCACAACTAAGGAGCTTGGAACTGTAATGCGGTCATTGGGGCAGAACCCAACCGAGGCTGAGCTTCAAGACATGATCAATGAAGTTGATGCTGATGGGAATGGGACCATTGATTTCCCAGAGTTCCTTAACCTGATGGCTCGCAAGATGAAGGACACTGATTCCGAGGAGGAGCTAAAGGAAGCTTTCAGAGTGTTCGACAAGGATCAGAACGGATTCATCTCAGCAGCTGAGCTTCGTCATGTCATGACAAACCTAGGCGAGAAGCTTACAGATGAAGAGGTAGATGAGATGATCCGTGAAGCTGATGTGGACGGCGATGGGCAGATCAACTACGAGGAGTTCGTCAAGGTCATGATGGCCAAGTGAGAACTGATGAATCCAACTTTTAATCTTTATTAGAAGTAAAAATACGAAGAGAAGGAAACAGGGCAGATAAGTTTGTTGAGATTCTGTTTCAAATTAGGACATATTTACCTGTCTCAGTGCTTGCCTATTTTCCTATTCGTATGGTTCTGTAGTGTTGTTCTTCAGTATATGCCTGTTTGCCCTGTTCCTTGTCTTAGTAGTTTGGGTTGTTAGTAACTCCTGGTAATTTCTTCCTGAATCCGGTATTGTGAACCTATGACGTGTCAAACTTTTTTGTTTTGTATTCTAAGTGACTAATTCCGTTGATATTCCAAATTCTTGCTTATGCTTTTATATGTGTTTTGTGTTCTCTTGATTTGCATTAACTTGTAGCTACAATTTGGTTTCTGTTTTACATTGCTATGCTTGACTTCGAGCTCGAGGCGTTCCACACCTCAGGCTCATTTAAGATTTTGAAGGTGTAGGACATATGGCATAAATTGTATGACTGTACTCTCTACATCCTTAGCAAGAGTATCTGGAGTTAGCTTCTTAATTTTTGCTTTTGGTTTTACCTGGACCATAGTTAACTGGAGCAGGGCAGTTATGTGGATGATCCAAGCAGATAGTAGGTACATTTCTTGGTGGGCGGAGTTAAATGGCACTTGTGCTGGTGGGAGGTAGCATGTACTCGTGTAACAGTTGAGGTGCACGCAAGTTGCCCCGGACACCACTCAAGGAATGGGGTATAACCATTCAGTCAATTCCTTTGGGTTCCCCTTTCGTGCACACAAACCCTAGACCCGGGTTTTGGAACCATTTAAAAATTTGTGGTCAAGTCTGATTCTTGTGTCATAAGTTTGCGAAATCTGATACAGATACTACTTTAAAGGGATGAGAGAGAGGTAGACTCCAGAAGGCACCCGACGGTGTAGTCTAATGGTTAATAAAGTGGGTGACGACTATGGGATATTAGGGTTCAAATATCCACACAGACGAAAATTGCTTGAGTGGGTACTTATGCCTACAATTTGATCTCATTGAGTGGGTACTTATGCCTACAATTTGATTTCATGGATGAAGGCTAACGTTTTATATTGGAATAGAGGGATGTGCTGATCAATTCTACTTTTCACTTTGCCATCTAGAGATAGTTTGCCCCCTGAGTTAGGATACGGAGTTGGAAGAGAATGCCAGTATATCAGTTCATCTTCATCAAAGGCCAAGATCTCCATGAATTCTATTATTTTGCGTCTCTTTGCTTCTGAGTGACAACAATAGTAATTGGGTCATCTTGCGCGCACCTCGACTATCTGTTACTTGCTAACTTCCGCAAGCATAGGTATTGGGTAACTCTATACATCAGCATGGATCTCCTTCTATCTCGGAAAAAAATTAATATTATGTACTTAATTTTTTTTTATTTCTTTATTATATTTATGCTTTTCCATTGGAACCGAATGGAAATTTAGCTTTTGCCCTTTTTCTGTTTTTGTTGGTTAAATGACGGACAGAAAAGGACTTTGGGCTGAAGAGGTGACTCCACGAGCCAGCAAAAAAGAGAGAAATAGCAGCCGAGGACGTGGTTGGAAAAAATGGCTATGCTTTTCTCGTTAATATCTTTA
>NW_017674280.1:0-45305 GCF_001879085.1 Nicotiana attenuata | reverse complement strand
AAAAAAAAAAAAAAAAAAAAAGAAGCCACAAAGGGAAAGAGAAATTAAAGAAAAAGGAGAGAGAAAGAAAGTATATTGAAAAAAAGGTAATTAATTGATAGTTCAATACTTTCTCTCTTAGGCCAATAGGTCCATTAAGTCTAATCATGAAATTATTATAATCACATTAAAATTACTTTTATTGAGAATTTACTTTATCTGTCTTCATCCCATTTTACTTTGGTTGATATCTGATTACTTTAGCTCAACGTAAAGAGTTAACATAATAACCGTCCAGGCGTCCACCAACCGCTTAAACTAAAATAGTTGCGACTGTATAACCTATGCATATCCATGAATAATATGTATATAAACGTATATAATTATAGTATACACGTATAAAGTCTAGAATGATTTTCAGACTTTGTGTAAAGTCTAAATGAATCAGATATATTTAGAGGTTCTGGAGTTTATTATATGTCCACATTCAGTGGATTCCTAAACATATCGAAGTTACTGGTACGTTCCATGCTAGCTCCATCCTGACTGTCGTCTATGTCCAAAATCATAGACGTCGGTGGTGGCGCGCTCGGCATGAGACAAGAACTCATACAACGGATAATATCAACCGCGCAATCCTGAAAGCATTTATCTGGCGTTGAGATGCATTTAACAACACAAGTGACTGCTTTTTTGCCACAAGTGATCACACATGGCGCTACAATTGATTCGCCCTGAGCATGCTGGAATAGTATGGTGGATGAAGAAATGAGAATAAGTAAAGCTAGAGAATGAATTTGTAAAGTTTTTGCAAGAATAGCCATAGTGGAATATAAACTTGAGAGTTGCATTATTGTTTTTGAGTTTATATAAGGGGGAAATGTGCAACAAAGTTTTTGGTTTCTGTTATGGACAACTTTGTTCATACAAAATATGTGAACTAATCTTGTTAGAGGAAAGAAGAGACTTAATTACAAACGGCAACCATTTGAATATAATTCGTGAGGGTTACTCTGTCTACAACAGTTTTAATCCACGGGCTAATGTTGGAACTCCAACATATTATGTGGAATATTTTCGGATTTGTAGGGGTGTTTTTGTTCAGATTTTATTTTTACATGAAAAAGTGGTTAAGTTTCGTTTATTTTTCAATTACCAATTGTAAATCTGACTATTTTTTATTTTTCTCCCATACATATAACTTTTTTTTGTAGCTAGTGGGAATTGAACCCACGACCTTATATAGATTATGAACCCCCTTGACCACTAAACTACACTTTTGGATTGTGTTAAGGATGTTCAAAACTTAATATATAGATGTAAAAAACAAATTTTACCTTATATATACAGTGTAATTTTTCGGCGAAGGATGTTCGAGTGAACACCCTTGCGCCCCCCTAAATCCGCCCCTGTCTTGGATCATCCTTTTATCTCATCACCATTACGAATATTGGGGGTTGTATTATTGGTAATATTATATTTGGAAATTATCTTTTATTGATTAAGGGATTAATTTTTTCATCACCGCCTACAATTTTTTGACAACAGTGGTGGTGAGTCATCATACGCAACGGGGAGTCAAGAATTTTATTAAGGAATATCAAAATATAAAAAAATAAATATACAAAGAAAAGAAAGGGAATTAACATATATTATATATACATAAAAATTAAAGTTTTGACCTAAGTAATTTTCCGAATGTCCCTTAGCATAAGGTGGTTCCATCACTTATCACATACATGCACCTTGACTATCACATTTGATACCTTCTAACTTCCACAAGCATAGATATCAGATAACTCTATATATTAACATGAATCTCCTTCTATCTCAGCCAAAAACTAATATTTTGTGTTAAAAAGTTAATATTATGTACTTATAAACAAAGCGAAAGAGAAATTAAAAATTAAAAAAAAAACACAAAGGGAGAAAGAAAGTTTAATTGAAAAAAAGTAATTAATTGATTTATCAATTTTTTTCTTTCTCTGGCCAATAGGTCCATATCGAGTCTGATCATGAAATTATTATAATCACATAATGAATATTATCTTTTGTTGAGAATTACTTTCTCAGTCTTGATCTCGATTTACTTTGGTTGATTTCTGATTACTTTAGCTCAATAAAAAATGCAAAGAACTAACCTAATAGTCGCTCACCCAAGTGTTTAAACTAAAAATAGTCGTCAGATATATAATATATGCAATTTATGGAACATCAATAGTATATGTGTAACCATATATACTCTATGTACGCCTTCACATAAATCTTTAAGTGAATATCAGAATGATTTTAAGACTTAGAGCATGTTTGGAAAACTACCTAGGAATTAGATTTAGGTGTAATTATATTATTTAGCATATTTTTCTGGCCAAGTAATTGTGTGATCATCATGGAATTGGGCATAATTGGAGAGGTATAATTACACTCTCCAATTCTCAAGTGGAAGGTGAGAATTTATGGTAATTACACAGTGTAATTACAACGTTACGCTTTAATTTCTTTCCTTTTTTTTAAATTTATTTTCTTTATAACTTATTATTTCCATTATTTTAATTTTTGTATTTATGCTTTTTAATTTTAAAATATAATTTTTGTTGTACATTATTTATATTTTATTTCTCTACCTTTACTTTTTGTGGTTCTATGTAATTGCTCGTATATTTTATTTCTTATTTATTTTATTTTCTTCATTTAGCGTAACCGCGTTATTATGCTAGTTTTGAAACTACACTTCATAATATTAGAAATAATGAGTCATTAACAAACTTGTCATATAACAAGTGATATCATTAAAGTAGAAGTTCGTTGTTGAATGACGTTATAAATTTAGTATGTTTCCTAATATTAAGTTGTATTAGAACTTATTTTATTACGTAGGAATTTGACATATGTTAAAACATTTCTTTTTTGGATTTTAAAATTATTTATATTTATGGTTACAATTTACTTGTTTTATTGTGTTATATTTGACTTAATAGTATTGGCTTGTTATTTCACATTGCATGTTGTTCATTTTTAGTTAGAATTGATAGATTAGTTTTGTCAAATATTTGAATAATATTATGACATTATATTTATAAATATTAAGTTATTTAAGCAAACATACATTCCATGATGTTCTTACAAAACATATGTTTTTAGTTCTTATAATTAATTAAACTAAACATTATTAATTTAAAAAATATATATAAATTATTTTTACAATATTAGCTATAAATATATGATTACTAATTAATGTATATTCAAGAAAACAATATACATCTTAATTATCAAATCTAATATCATTTATACTTATAAAAAATTATTTCTAGGCATATATTTACTATATTGACTTTTAAGTTTTGATAATTACTTCATTTAAAATTTAATCTAACTGTGTAATTACACTTGTACAACCAAACAACACGCTTGTAGTTCACTGTAATTACGTTACGACAAATACACATATCATCGTAATTACTGTGTTATGCAATTACTAGGTTGTGTAATTGTTACCCTAGTAATTACACCAAATTCTAATGAAGTCTTGAATGATTTTTCGACTTCGTTTAAAGTCTATATGAATAAGATATATATTGTTGTTCACAATGATTTTAAGACTGTATAAAGTCAAAAATGATTTTAAGACTTTGTGATGTTAAGACTTTGTATAAAGTCTAAATGAACCAAATATATTTAGAGCGAATAATTGGTTGTAAATGAAAAGAAAAAACATGCACTTAATAGGCTTATATTTGATTAATTTAAATATTTCGAATCAAAGACCGTGAGTGGTTAGCACACACTCACTCCCTAAATGATATGCATACACATATGACTATTTAGAGGCGAATTTAGGATCTGAAGTTCATGAATTATATATTGAAGCTTATGGATTCTGAATTTATTATATCTCCACATTCAGTGGATTTTTCAACTAATACATAGGGTTCAGACCAAAGTTGATGGTATGTTCCATGCTAGCTTCGTCCCGGCTGTCGTCCATGTCCCAAATCATAGCCATTGGTGGGCGCTCTTTGATACAAGAAGTCATACAATTGATACTTTCAACCGCGCAATTCTGAGAGCATTTATCTGACGTTGAGGTGCATTTAACAACACAAGCGACTACTTGTTTGCCACAAGCAACCACACATGGCCCTATAGCTGTTTCACCTTGAGCATGGATTTTGGTAGATGCAAAAATAAGCATAAGTAAAGCTAAAACATGAATTGGTGATGTTGTTGCAAGAAAAGCCATAGTGGAATTAGCGGGACCAAAATTCGTTGCCTTACCACTTGGTTCTTCTACGATGATATAATATCTTTTCAAGAAAATGATACGAGAACATAAACTTGATGTGACATTATATAGGGGGGGGGGGGGGGGAAGGTGTAGGGCAAAGTTTGGAGTTTTCTGTTATGGACAACTTTGTTCATACAAAAGATGTGAACTAATCTTGTTGGAGCAAAGAAAGCAGATTTTACAAACGGCAATCCCATTTGAATATAATTCATGAGGGTAACTCACCATTACGGATAAAGGGAGTTGAACTAATATTATCTTTTGGAATTTATTTATTGTAATTTGACCAATTTCAATAAGCACAAGGATCAATTTTAGCTTGCGACTGACAATATTTACATCTCGTAACCTATAACTTTTATTATATATAACATACAAAATATATATATATATATATATATATATATATATATATATATATATATATATATATATATATATATATATATATATAAAATAAATATATATTTTTTGGCTATTATTTTTGCGAGCAGCTATGCGGTGTTCAACAACTAATTCTTCACTGATCCTTTTAGATCTTTTAGCTTCTTCTTTTTTCGAATTTGGTTTTATACTTAGTCGATTAGATAGTTGAATTAGTGAAGAATTAGTTGTTGAACTGGTCAGTTAGTTAAAAGGTTGTTGGGAATTAGTTGAGGCAGGTGCTGGGCACGTGAGTAAGGAAAGTAATAATAAATAACTTTCTCGCTCAAGCTCCTCTTCCTTTATTAGACGATCTAATCTCATTTTGTAAGCATTCTATTCCCGGTTGAAGGATCAATAAAACTCTCTCTTCTCTTCTGAATTCTCATCTATTGCTCGTACAACTACGAGTAGATTGTTCAAGAGTAATTCCTGGTTTTACTCTTTAGGAACACTCAATTTCTTTTCATTTTAGTCTTTGAAATTTGTGAGCAACGTCAATGGTATCAGAGCCTTCCATTCTCAGACAAAAAATGGGTGATCACAACACGCGTATGCAGAAATTGCGAAAGGAAGTCGATAGTCTCAAGGGATCCATGGACACTATTGTCACCTTTATTTCAGATTTAAGGCAGATGATTATATGCTTAGGTCGCACAAGCTATGAAAGAAATAAAGAGGATGATATTGGGTAATGTGGTTGCAGGAGGGGATACACAATCATATGGTGAAGCAGCAGTTACAGATAGTGCCCCTGCAATCATTCAAGCTCGAAATGAAGATTACCAGTTACCAGCTATAGAGTCTACCAGGTGGAATTCCCAAAGGTTAAAGGGGAAGGACTGAAGGATTGGTTGTACAAATGTGAGCAATTTTTCGATGTTGATGAAACATTTGAAAGCTCTAAGTTGAAATTAGCTTCTTGTAAGTGTTCGACCAAAAAGTGTTAAACTTTTTATTAAACTAATTAATGAGGAAATAGAGGGTGAACCCTAGTTAAACATAATAAATTCTAGATCTAATGTTGGAGAATATCAGTGAGATGAGACCGTATTCAAGAATAATAAATATCGGGTACGTGTTCAATGATTGTCAATAAATGTAACAATAAGAACATGAAATAAATATAGATAATGACAATGAGTGTAATAATAAGCGATTTATCACCCAAATTCTAGGTGACTTGGATGATTCTCCCTTTCTGACAACAACATGGAGGGATAGAGCACGAAGATAGATAAGGATTCGTTGGATCTTGTGAATGAATAATGTATTTTTGACAAAGTAACTAGTGAGCAAGACAAGCCTTTGTATATTCTCCTTAGTCAACTCTTTACAATATGCTCTTATCAAGAAGTGAAGATCCCCTTTCTGTTCTTTATCTCTTTCTATTTATAAGAGATACTCATAAGAAACCCTAAAAAGTACGACATAAAGAATATCCGATGGAATATTCTTTATGTCTATTACTAAACCTATCCTACCGTTGCTTCCATGTCCCTTTACTTGACCTCGGCATTAATCCTTCTTAAGACGACTCCTCACCATTGTGCCGTGGTCGGCTCTATCCTCGACCATGTTTATTTGCAGTTATCAAGCCGCCCAAATTTTGACCAATATAGTTAGTCCCTCTACTTGTTGAGGTCGTGATCTTGGACTTCCTCGATGAGCGGATCCGGTCTGCAACCGTTTAGAAGAAATTTGGTCTTATTGATTGAATCGAATCGGCCGAGGTCGAAAAAATGGCGTGGCCAGCGAGGCTGCGATTGGTGTGGAGAACGTGGGATGACATCATGGTCACACACATCATCATTACGCGTCTTCCCAGTGCAGTGCTTGTGCTTCTTTCGCTTCGATATCGGTGCCATTGACAGTTCTTTTCTTCAATTCTGTGTCACCCAACCCTATAAATAGATGGAGGGGGTTTCATTTTCAAAAATTTTAAGCATCTCTGATTTCGTGTGTGTATTGTTCTTCTTTGATCTTCTTCTCCGATCTCTGCTTCCAATTTCTTGCAGCCTCTTCAATTCCAGTCCCTGACTTCTTACCCAGTTGATATCTTCTTCTTCAGACTTTGTTGCATACGTTTCACTACAGAAATATGTTAAAATCCTCTCATATTCACGACGAAATCTCTGATACCAATCCTTTATCGGTGGCCCTTCCTCCCGGCGGTGAGGAATTCATGGTTGAAGAGGAGGAAAGCTTCCCCACCGTGGAGGAAGTGGTCCCCAAGAACCCTTTGGTCAGAAATGACTTCCTAAAGGAACCTTCTCCCGCTCCTGCTCATAAGCTTTCTGAGATGGGACCACCTCAAATAGATGACCTTCGGTCTAAATAGCGCATTCCTCCTCACATCGAAATTGTTCCGGCCGGGGGCGACATAGTATAGGTTCACCGACCTGGATATGTGCTTTCTACATTTATCCGTTCTTACTCGGTTATTCTCTTCCTCTCCCCCATTAGCCGAGGAGTTTTGCCAATTTACAGCGTCTACCCGGCGCAGCTCTCCCCAGCTTATATAGAGGTACATTGGTACATCTGCGACATCGTGGGATCAAAGGGTTGGTGGCCGTGATGGATGATAAGGCGAACCGACAGTTCTAGCATAAGTACTTCCTCTTCAAGACCGAGCACCTGGTGGCGAATTCGACCGGGTTTCCTGAGCAATGGAATTACAATCATAAGTATCTTGCCGTATGCTAGTTATTTTCTTTCCTTCTTTCATTTTCGGCTCACTCGAGGCTTCCTTATTTTCAGCTGAGAGACATGCACCTTCTCCCATCTTTGATATTGAAGATTGGGTGGCTCGCGTATTACCCCACATCGTGGAAATTTGCGATTGGGCGTCCTTTCACAAGCGCTTTAGACCCAAGACCCAATCCAGTAAGTGATTTCTACCTCCCAACTTATTTCCGTTTACTATCGCTTTTTGATTCGACCTTCCTTTGGTGCCAGGTCGGCGAGTTTCCAAAAATACGAAGGCTCCAATGCCTGCATTTCGCCAAGCTATCGCATCGGCTGGAATGCAATTTGCTTTAGTTGAGTCTGCTCGAGGAGGTCGGGCTCAGGTTCCGCCAATGAGGGACTTCGCCCCTTAAACTATTGTTGTGTGGGATGAGATCTCTTCTCAGTCTATCTTTCACCTTGTAGACGAGTCATCTAACGACGAAAAGGCATCATCGAGGAAAAGAAGAAGGGTGCAGACGGGGAAGTCCATTGTCGCTGACGTCGAACCGGAAAGATTCATCACTTTGGAAGCGGAATCAGTGCTTATACCAGACGTCGAGGTCGTCTCTGCGTCGGGTGTTGTCATGGAGGGGAGGCCTTATGAGGTCGAGGGGATTCGTGGTGGCGGAGAGCTCATGCGGGATACTAAGGGTCGCTCATCGTCGACGACTGGGAGTGGTCGAGTTGTCCCTACGGAGGACGATGACTCTGGCTCATACATCAACCCCGAGGAGATACGGGCCTTCGTGGAGAGGGCTACTCGTGTGGAGATAATGACGGAGGGTCCTAATCGGCATATAGTCATTCCCGTTGACTATGACCTCTTGGCTAACTCAGAACAGGCAGTGCAGGCCTTTACTCCCCTATGCGTGGCTTCCGAGAATACAGCGTTACAAACAATGAAAGATGTGGATCTGTCGTTGGGTATTTCTGGCATGGACCTGCGAGTGATGCTTTTCCATGTTAGGTTAAGTTTGTTTCATACGCGTAACATGCTTACACTGAATTCTTATTTTTTTTTTGCAGTCAGACTCTTAGTATGGGGATTGAGCACGACCGGTGGGAGGAGCGGAGGACAGCCATTTATAAGAAGATTGACCTCCAAGTACAAGAAGTATCGTACCAAGCACCAAACGCTGGCCAACTTTCTCAGCCAGGATGGCGAGTTTCAGTCGCTTCGTGATGGGCTCAAACAGAAGGAAGATGAGCTGACAAAGAAGGACGGAGAGCTGAGGGAGAGGGACGAGGAATTTATGAGGGCCGTCAGTAGGTGCAGCGTGCTTGAGGCAACGCTAAAGGCCAAGGAGGACGAGCTCGAGGTGAGTAAGGGGGTGATGGATGAGAATGCTGACCTTCAGCGCTCAAGGTGGCAAGGTTGGAGGAGCGTATTTTGGAGGCGGAGCTGTCTGAGTTTAATGAGCAAGTCGTTGTCCTTAGGGACAAGTAGACACAAAAATAGGAACAACCGTCTACATCTCATACTTTTGTCGATCCCGGTGTGTCGTGGGAGTTGTACAAAATATGGGTCCATGCCGAGGCTCAACTTGACATGTACAAATCTTTGCAGGTTGCCGGGAAGGTCTCCGAGGCCAAGCTCGAGGGTGTTTGTGTCAAGGAACGTGCCGCTCATGAAGCTTGTGGTTACGACCCTGGTACACTCGACGGGGATGATGATGACGATGCCACGAATGGGCTTGCCTCTGATCCTTGGTATGGTGACGAGTATGCTGGTGGGAACGATGTGGCATGAAGCTTTTGTACTTAGTTTTTTTTTGACTTTGTTATTTTGTGAGGACGTTCTCGAGCCCTTTGTAAAAAGTTGTAATCTGATAATTGAAAGAAACGATTGCCTTTTTGCTATGTATTTCCGGATTCCCATTCTTTTTTTGTTTGCTATGCGGGGAAGTCCCTGACTCTTTGGCCGTTTTCACGTAGTGTTTTGGCGTAGTCGTATAGTATTCGAGCGCGGTCGAATGTAAAGTAATTCGAGCGAGGTCGAATATTAAATAATTCGAGCGAGGTCGAATGTAAAGTAATTCGAGCGAGGTTGAATGTAAAGTAATTCGAGCGAGGTCGAATGTTAAATAATTCTAGCGAGGTCAAATGTAAAGTAATTCGAGTGAGGTCGAATGTTAAATAATTCGAGCGAGGTCGAATGTAAATTAATTCGTGTGAGGTCGAATGTAAAGTAATTCGAGAGAGGTCGAATGTAAAGTAATTCGAGCGAGGTTGAATGTTAAATAATTTGAGCGAGGTCGAGTGTGGAGTAATTCGAGCGAGGCCGAATGTAAAATGTAATTCAAGCGAGGTCGAGTGTGGAGTAATTCGAGCGAGGTCGAATGTAAAATGTAAAATGAGTTGATGGAGTTGTGCACAGATGTTGCATGCTACTTTGTATTCATTGGAGAATATTACATGTTTATGTTTGTTCTATACATACATTTGAGAAGTTCCAGTCTACCTACTCCCTTCATCGCTCGGCCTGGAGAAGTAGTCGATAGGCGGGGCGATGAAATACACTTGAACTTTAAGACGTCCTCTTCGTTGCCTCATTAAAAACCTCCCCAATAAAGCCCAATTGGGATAAAACCCAGGTGAGGGAAAAAGAGTGCAACTTGGAGAGCGTCCACTATCAGAAGTTGAAGTATTTGAGGTGGGCGATGTTCGAATTGTTTGGTAGTACCATTGTTTCTAGTTGGAATGATCCTTTGTTTGCCGATGCCGTGATTCTGTATGGCCTGTCCCAATTGATTCCTAATTTACCTTCTCTTGGGTCTTTGCTCGCCTGTGTCATGGCCTTGAGTACATAGTCCCCGACTTTAAGTGGTCGTACTTTGGCCTTTTTGTTGTAATACCGTTCTACTTGCTATTTTTGGGCTATCATTCTTATGAAAGCCATGTCTCTTCGCTCCTCCGCTTCGTCGAGGTCTTGTTTCCTACTTTCATCATTACTTGGTCCACTCTCATTGGAGTATCTCAAACTTGGTTCCCCGACCTCGACTGGTATCAGTCCCATAGACTAGTGAATATGGCGTTTCTCCTGTGCTTATTTTTGGCGTGGTGCGGTATGCCCACAGCACTTCTGGTAACAATTTCGACCACAATCCCTTGGCGTCCTCAAGCTTTTTCTTCAAGATGTTTAATATTGTTTTGTTGGAGGACTTGGCTTGGCCGCTGCCTGCAGGGTGATATAGCGTGGAGAGTATTTGCTTGTTGTGCCATTTCTCGAAAAATTCGGCGGTCTTTTTCCCAATGAATTGGGATCCGTTGTCACAGCTGATTTCTTTGGGGATGCCGAAGCGACATATGATGTTCCTCCATATGAATGTGATTACTTCTTGTTCGCGAAGCTGGGCGAATGCACCTGGTTCTACCCATTTGGAAAAGTAGTCAGTTAAAATGAAAAGGAAACGTATATTACCTTATCCCGCTGGGAGTGGTCCTACTATGTCCATTCCCCATTTGATTAATGGCCATGGCGAAGTGACTGAGCAGAGGTGCTCGTCCATTTGGTGTATCATATGAGTGTATTTCTGGCATTGCTCGCACTTCTTGACAAAGTTGGCGGCTTCCTTCTTCATGGTGGGCCAATAATAAGCTGCTCGTATGAGGCATCAGACGAGGGCTCGGTTGCCGGTATGGGCACCGTAGTGGCCTTCGTGTACTTTCTCGAGGACGCGTCTTTTTTGGTTCGGCCCTAGGCATTTTGCCAAGGGGCCTCCAAATGTTCTGTTGTATAGTTCGTGGTTTACGATGTTGTACCTGGCCGCCTGCATTCGAAGCTTTTTGGCTTCTTTTTTGTATGATGGGAGTACTCCTTCCTGCAAATATGTTATAATACGGTTGCGCCGGTCCCAAGTTAAATTTACATAGTCTACCTCAAGTTGGTCTCTATTGACGAGCGGAGGAGGGTAACCACATTTTCTTTTCTAATGTTTTGGTGGCTGCTGCTAACTTGGAGAGGCCGTCTGCCTCGATGTTTTGTGCTCGAGGTATCTGGTCGAGTTGACATTCGTCGAATTCCGACAGTAGTTTATGAATTTCTGCCTAGTATTTTTGTAGCCTCTACTCTTTGATTTGAAAAGTCCCCGTGACTTGGTTTACAACGAGTTGTGAGTCGCATATAAGGATGACTCGTCATGCTCCATATTTTAGGGATATATTTAGTCCTATAATTACGGCCTCGTACTCGGCCTCATTGTTAGTCATATCGGGGCACCGTATGGATTGGCGGATGACTTCGCATGTTGGGACCTCGAGTACGAGTCCCAGTCCACATCATGACGCGTTGGAAGTACCATCTCTGTATAGGACCCACAGGTCGGGTAACCTGGAGAGGTACAAGAAGTTTCCTGCTCGACCTCGAGCATTATTTTGGCACTGAAATCGGCGACGAAGTCGGCGAGTACCTGCGATTTTATCGCTGTTCGTGGCTAATATGTTATATCGTGCTCGCTCAATTCTATAGCCCACTTCGCCAATCTCCCCGGCAGTTCGGGTTTATGTAGGATGCTCTTTAGGGGGAAGGTTGTCACCACCGATATGGGGTGGCATTGAAAGTAGGGTCTAAGCTTTCGTGAAGCTATGACCAATGCCAAGGCCAATATTTCAAGGTGGGGGTACCTCGTTTTGGCTTCGACTAGGGTTTTGCTAATGTAATAGATTGGAAATTATGTACATTTGTTTTCACGGACCAGTACTGCACTTACTGCGACCTCCGATACAGCCAAATATATCAGGAGGCGCTCGCCGAGTTCTGCTTTGGGGAATAACGGGGGCGAGGACAAGTATGCCTTTAGTTCTCTTAAGGCCTCGATGCATTCTGAATTCCACTGGAGCCCGTTGTCCTTTTTAAGCACGTTGAAGAATTTGTGGAATCTACCGGAGGATCGTGAGATGAACCTCGACAGGGTAGCTATACGACATGTTAGTTTTTGTACCTGTTGCTTGCTGGTCAATACTTAAGTATTCCCTCGATGGCTTTTATCTGGTCGAGATTGACCTCGATGCCTCTTTGTGATACAAAAATTCGGGGAACTTGCCCAAGTTACGCCGAAGGCACACTTTTCGGGGTTCAGCTTCATACCGTATTGCCTTAGTATACTGAAGGCTTCCTTCAAGTGGTTGATGTGGTCTTCCTTCCTTTTTTATTTGACCAACACATCGTCTATGTAAACTTTTATTGTTTTGCCGAGTTGGTCCTTGAACATCTTGGTGACCAGCCGTTCTTCAACCCGAACGGCATGACTCTGTAACAGTAAGTTCCCTGATGGGTGATGAAAGTAGTCTTTTCCTGAACTCCTCCTCCATGAAGATTTGGTTGTAACCTGAGTAGGCGTCCAAGAAGCTCAGCAGCTCGTGCCCTGCCATTGCGTCGATGAGTTGATCGATGTGAGGCAACGGAGAGGAGTCTTTCGCGCAGGCCTTGTTTAGGTATGTGAAATCTACGCACATCCTCCACTTTCCATTTTTATTTTTTACCATGACTACGTTAGCGACCCATTAGTGGTATTTCGACTCTCGGATGGAGCTGTTAGCGAGTAGTTTATCCACCTTATCACTGATGGCCTTGTTGATTGCGGCGTTGAATTTTCTTCTTACTTGTCGTATTGGAGGGTAGAGTGGATTGACGTTCAACTTGTGCGTAGCAATGTCTTTCGGGATACCTGGTATATCTGCATGGGAAAAAGCAAACAGATCGGCGTTGTCAATTAAAAACTTATGAAATTTACCTGGTTTCGAAAGTTTATGGCCTATGTAAGCCATTTCGTTATTGTCGTTGTTGTCTAGCTGGACGGGGTCAAGGTCTTCTACCGTTGACCCTACGGCTTCCACGACGTTGGGGTCCTTGATGACGTCTTTTTGTTCTTTGAGTTCGGGACCCGACTTTGGTAATTGCAATGCTTCCGAGTCTGTTCCCTTTAACTGTTGTTCGCCTCAGATGCTGAATATCCCCCACGGAGTAGGGAACTTGATTACTTGATACAGGCGGGACGGGATGACCCTCATGGCGTGTATCTTTGGTCGCCCTATGATGGCATTATAAGTTGTGTCCTGTTCATGACATGCAATGTTGTTTCTAGGGTGACTCCTCCGGCCAGAACGGGCAGCGTTATCTCTCCTGAGGTTTGCTCAACTACATTGTTAAAACGTGTTAGTGTTATGCAGCGTGGCACTATCTTGTCCTCGAGTCACATTTGTACTAGAACTCGAGGGTGAATAATACACGCTCCGCTTCCGTCGTCTACCATTATTCTTTTTACATCAGTATCTGAAACACGTAAAGTAATGACAAGACCATCGAAGTGAGGAAAGGTCAAACCGTTCGTATCTGACTTATCGAAGATGATATTGTCTTCGAGGTCATCATACCGTTCGTGGGTGATCGACCACTTTAGTTTATGTGTGGTGGTAAACTTCACGTGGTTGATTACTGCTTCGTCACCCCCGCCGATGATCATTTGGATGGTGCGAGCGTGGGAGGGTGGCTTTGGAGGGCCTTGGTGTTGCTCTCGTCCGCGATCGAAGTTGGCTCTTCCTTGTTGTAACACCCCATACATTCGGACTAGGTGTGGATATGTTAAATGGGTATTAATCTAATATTTTAGACATATGAAGTCTTAGCGGGATGAGTATGGGTGAAAATAGTTGTTTTAGAATCAAGATGGAGAATGAGGTGCATAAGATTCGATAAAATCTACGAAGTTTACAAAAAGTCATTTTTGCATAAGGCTTAGTGAAAAACGTGTAAGGTCATTGGGAAAATACAAAATGCGAAAGTTGTAGGCCGTTGAAATATCTTTTCAACGATATATTATAGATCCCGAACGGATATCTGTGCAAAAAGTTATGCGCATTTTGCAGAGTAGTATACGATATGCGCTCCCTGAGCGCGGCTGCGCTCCTGAGGCAGTGTTACTGCCATTTTATGGGGTCAGGTGCGCGGGGGCGCTCATGGGGGTCAATTTAAAGCCCTACTTCGTCCCCCACAACCCCAAAATGTAAAAACTTGCTCTAGAAAGGGAAACTCTCAAAAACCTAACTCCTTAAGGGTCCCTCCACCACCCAAGGTAAGTTCTAATGGTGATTCTAAGTTAATTTCAATTTCCCAACTTCTTATTAACATGGGTAAACCCTCCAAATCATTAGATATTTGATTGGGGCATCATTGTTGAGAGAAGAAACCCTAGAACTCGAATTCAAGAAGATTGAACATCAAAAAGGTAATATCTTCACCCTCTAATTGATTATACCATTGGATTAATGATTATTGACTCTAGTTCATGAGATATGAGTTGATGGGTTTGATAGGAAAGAATAAATGATTATAGGTTTGGGGTGTTGACTGTTGATTATTGGTTAAGGGTGTTTGATAATAGGCTATATAGACGATATTTACACTCTAAATGTACCATGCTTTACTGTGTTTTAAAGGCTAAATGATAACAAAATACTCTAATTGGTGTTCTTTTGCTTCGCAGGGAATAATCCAAGTTAGGAAGAGCCTATGGAGTGTTTTGGAGTCACGAAGGTGGATAAAAGGCCAATCAAGAAGAACCCGAGCAAAAATAAGCAAGAAAGAGGCAAAAGGGACTGAGCTTGAAGCCACCGCGACCGCGGCTGGACCGCAGTGGGCTAAGGGAGCGAGGCAGAATGTTTGTCTCTCACCGCGGTCGCGTCGCGTTTTGCCGCGGCTGCGGTGGACTGTGTAATTGCTAGAAATCGTGGGACTAAAGTGTAAATCGGGAAAAATTTATCACAACCCTTTATAAGCTCAATAAACTCTCCCAAACAAGGTTTAAGCTTGTTTTTAGATTGATTGGGAGGCAAGAACAAGTGTGAGAAGAGCAACCAACCATTAGAGTTTTTCTATCTTCTCTTTATTATTTCAATTGCACATTATGAATACTTTTGTAGTTTTATTTTGCTTTGCTATGAGTAGCTAAAAATTTAATCTAGGGTTGATGGAACCAATTGTTGGATGAAGTTTTGACTCAATTTTTTTATAATCGAGCCGAGTTTATTATATGATTGTTCAACTATGTTTTGTATGGTGATTAATTGAAAGGGCCCTTGATTAATCGTGTCTAATTGCCTTGTGTTGCTTGAGAAAGAATACTAGGTTAGACTGCTGTTGAACAACACCACTTTTGGGTAATCGAAGAGATTCATTACTTGAACTTAAAAGTGGGGTTAGAGATAACGAAACTTTGGTAGGATAATTCAGAGTTGCATAAATTATCAGCTAGAGTAGTTCGAGAGAATGCTCTAGTAAATTATCTGAGCTGATCGAGAGATAATTGCGATAACCCATAGCTCATAATCCTCATAGAGTACTACGGCGAGATTATAGCAAAAGAGTTAAGACCTAAACTAGCAATTGGGGAAATCAATACCCTAGACCTTTTTACTATTGTATTATCTTTGATTTAGCATATTGTTAGTTTTAATATCATTTTGAATTAGTTAAACAAAAACCCAATATTTGTTGCTAAAAATCTTGCATCTGGAAATTGTTTGAGATGGTAATAACATTACCAAGAGTTGTAATAGATAGGTTAGTTCCCTTAGGGTTCGACTCCGGACTTAAAAACCGAATTATATTTGCAACGATCGCTTTGTCTTTTATAAGGCATAATTGGGCATGATCAAATTTTGGCGCCGTTGTCGGGGATCTAACGGTGTTATTTATTACAACTTAGAAGTAGTGTTAGAATTATCAGCTTAGATCAAATTTCTACGGTGTTAAACAATTTTGCATTGAAATTCTCACGTTTGAACTCTTGTGTGATTCAGGTGTATGCCTAGAGATTCTTTGAAGACTGGTGAACTGCTTGAAGGACTCTCAGACCTCGAGAAAACATTCAGGGCATTAAACCATGCCAATAGGAAGAACAAACAATCACAACAAACACACCAACTTGAAATTGAAATGGGTGACGTACTTAACGTCAACGGAAACATCAGGGATGACCAAGTTGACCCAAACATCAAAGTGGTGGCATCTCTTATGCCAGAAGTTGCACTTTATGATTGGGCACAACCAATAGCTGACAACCTGGCCATCGCCATTGCTGTGCCCCCAATACAAGCAGAGACATTCCAGGTCACCAACAACATGCTGCATCTTCTGCAGAATAAGGGGTTGTTCTCCAGGTCACACTGTTCCTATTCTCTGTGATCGGGGAAGCTCAGACTTGGCTGAATTCATTTTCAATAAATTCCATTGTCACTTGGGAGGAATTAGTCAAGCAGTTCCTGAACAAGTTTTACCCGCCCAACAAGACTGCAAGACAGATTGATGAGATATTGCAATACAAGCAGCAGCCTACTGAGTCTTTGTAGGAAACATGGGAAAGATTCAAAGGGATGCTAGTGCAGTGTCCTCATCATAGTATTCCAGACCAGATGCTCGGCCAGAGATTCTACATGGGGTTAGCAGACATTTAAAAGCCAATGTAGATGCCTCAGCTGGGGGTGCATTTTTTAGCAAGACATTCACAGAATATAAAATCCTTCTTGACAAGATGTCCCAGAATTCGGGGTGGATGACGAGAGGTATGACCCTAACACCAATAGTGCATTCAGTTCCTCTTGACCCAAATAATTCGCATGCAGAGAACATAGCCACACTCATGACTCAGATGAGTATATTGACAAAAAAGATTGATGAGATGGGTACAAAGCAAGTCCATATCGTTGACACAACAAATGGAGGACTGTGTACACCTTGCATTAATCAGTCTTTTGTGTGTTCATGGAGTGGAGAAGGTGACAATCAAGGGTTAAGAGAGGATATGAATTATGTCAATAATTTTGAGGGTCAGAGACAAGGAGGACAACAGTAGATACCAGCACCCAATCAGCAGTACAGACCAACCATGCCATAACCTGGAGGTATGCAGCCCCAAGGTCAAATGGTGTCACATCGGAGACAACAGGGCTATCCACAGTAGAAGCAGCAACAGTTGGCATATCAGCCACCTCCTCAGCAACATGATGGAAATATGGTAGAAATTGGGGGTATGCTTCAACAACTCATTGGAACAAATGGTAAGATGCAGGAAAAGTTGGCAGTGCATGACTCAGCAATAAAGAACATTGAAACTCAATTAGGACAGCTCTCCATGGCCTTAAATAACCGCCCCCAGGGACCATTGCCAGCCGACACAAACATTAACCCCAAGGAGCATAACCCGAATCAGCTGATGGCAGTAAGTCTCCGAAATGGGAGAGATTTAGATAGGGAGCAAGCAGTTGTGCAATCCAGTAGAGAGACTAAGCCAGCCACTCCAGTTCCATTGGAGGTATATGAATCAGCAGAACTTACTAAAGTGGTGGTTGAACAGGTTCAGGATGATAAGGGTAAGGCTAAAGAGAGTGAACAAGCTGCAGAACAGGTGATACCTCTTGTGCCAAAGAACTCCAACAAAGAGAAGCCAAAAAGCAGTGCACAAAGGGTGATACCTGCACCATTCCCTCAGAGACTGGTAAAACAAAAGAAAGAAGATCAATACAGGAAATTCATGGAGATGCTTCGTCAAATTCAATTGAATATCCCTCTTATGGATGCTTTGAGGGAGATGCCAGGCTATGCAAAGATGATGAATGACCTAATGTCACGAAAATTTGACTTTCAGGACCTGTCCACAGTAACTCTGACACAGACATGCAGTGCAGTAGTGACAAGACCCGTGGCTCAAAAGATGTCTGATCCAGGTAGCTTCACTATTCCGTGTACTATTGGGAGTTATGCCTTTACAAAAGCATTGCGTGACTTAGGAGCCAGCATAAACTTGATGCCTCTGGCAATATATACAAAATTTGGCATTGGCAGAGCTAGACCGACTTCGATGCTGTTGTAATTACTGACCGCACGGTTAAAAGGCCGACAAGGATTCTTGATGATGTGCTGATACAAGTGGGAAAGTTTGTATTCCCTGCAGACTTTGTTATTCTGGATTGCCAGGTAGATGAGGAGATACCCATCATTCTAGGGAGGCCATTTTAGCCACGGGGAGAGCATTGATTGATTGTGAAACTGGGGAATTAAAAATGAGATTGAACGATGAATAAGTCATATTCAACGTTCAGCAATCCATGAGGAGACCCAGTGAATATGCTAATTGCTCCTTAGTGGAGGCAGTAGATGTGATCTTGTATGAAGATGATGAGATCCTGAATGCTAAAGATCCATTGGGAGCTTGCTTGGCAAATTTAGAGGAGATGGATGGTGAAGGGTTGACAGAGTGGGTCATGGCATTCGAAGGCCAAGGATTCTGGAGAGGGAACCTCAGTTCGAATCCCTTGAGTTAGAAAAGAGAGCTACACCACCAGCAAAACCATCAGTAGAGTAACCACCCAAACTGGAGCTGAAACCGCTTCCATCTCACCTCAGGTACGCTTGCTTAGGGCCTAATTCTACTTTACCTATTATTATATCATCCAGTTTGCTAGCTGTGCAGGTAGAGCAACTCCTACAGGTGTTACAGGAATGTAAAACTGCCATTGGTTGGACCATGGCGGACATAATAGGTATCAGCCCAGCTTTTTGTATGCACAAGATTCTCTTGGAAGAAGGGCAAAAATCTTCCAGAGAACATCAGGGAAGGCTGAACCCAAATATGAAAGAGGTGGTGAAGAAGGAAGTGATCAAATGGTTAGATGCGGGTATCATCTTCCCATATCTGACAGCAATTGGGTCAGCCCTGTGCAGTGTGTGCCGAAAAAGGGAGGAATGATGGTCGTACAAAATGAGAATACTGAGTTGATCTTGACTTGTACAGTCACGGGATGGCGGATTTGCATGGACAACCAGAAATTGAACACAGCCACTCGGAAGGACCATTTCCCGTTGCCATTCATTGACCAAATGTTGGACAGGTTGGCTGGGTGATCTCACTTCTGTTTCTTGTATGGATATTCGGGGTACAATCAGATCTCAATAGCCCCCGAAGACAGAGAGAAAACATCATTCACATGTCCGTATGGCATCTTTGCCTTTCGGAGAATGCCTTTTGGGCTTTGTAATTCACCTACTACATTCCAGCGGTGCATGTTAGCCATTTTCCCGGACATGGTTGAAGATATTATGGAGGTATTTATGGATGATTTCTCCGTGGTGGGGGATTCATTCGGGGACTGTCTTCACAATTTAAGAAGAGTGCTCAGAAGATGTGTGGAGACAAATTTAGTGCTGAACTGGAAAAAGTGCCATTTTATAGTACAAGAAGAGATAGTCTTGGGGCATCGAGTGTCCAGTAAAGGAATCGAGGTTGACCATGCTAAGGTTGACGTGATTGAGAAGTTACCACGCCTACTTCAGTCAAGGCAGTGAGAAGTTTCCTTGGGCACGCCGGGTTCTATAGGCAATTCACAAAAGGTTTCTCTAAGATTGCTAACCCTTTATGTAAACTCCTTGCAAAGGAATAGCCCTTTGTGTTTTCTAATGATTGCAGGTTGGCATTTGAGGAGCTGAAGAAGAGATTGGTGACTGCACCCAACTGGGAGCAACCGTTCGAGCTCATATGCGACGCAAGTGACTATGCTATAGGAGCAGTCTTGGGGAAGCAAAAGGATAAACTGATGCACCCAATTTACTATGCAAGCAGAACGCTAAGCGGTGCACAACTCAATTACACCGTGACAGAAAAAGAGATGTTGGTTGTCGTTTCTGCATTCGACAAATTCAGGTCATACTTGATTGGTTCAAAAGTTATTATTTATACTAACCATGCAACGATTAGGTACTTGATAGACAAGAAGGAGTAAAAGCCACACTTGATTCGCTGGGTTCTTTTGCTACAAGAATTCGATCTGGAGATCCGGGACAGAAAAGGGACAGAGAACCAAGCAGCTGACCACCTCTCAAGGTTGGAAGGAGCCGAAAAGAAGGTAGAGGTTGAGGATATAACAGAGACATTCCCGGATGAACAATTACTAGTAATGACAATGGAGGAGACACCGTGGTATGCTGATATTGCTAATTATTTAGCAAGTGGTATTGCACCTTATGAACTCTCCTCAATTCAAAAGAAAAAGTTCTTTCATGATTTTCGTTCTTATTATTTGGATGAATCTCTATTGTTTAAAATATGTGTAGATAACATGATCTGTAGGTGTATCCCCGAGAAAGATTAACATTCTATTTTGTAGGCTTGCCATGCTTCACCATATGGTGGACACTTTGGAGGAATTTGGACAACAGCTAAGGTGTTGGAATCGGGTTCGTATTGGCCAACTCTGTTCAAGGATTCCCACGCTTGGGTCGAAAGTTGCGATGAATGCCAAAGGACAGGCAACATATCTCGCCGACACGAGATGCCAATGACCACAATTCAAGAGGTGGAGGTTTTTGACATGAGGGGGATCGACTTTATGGGGCCGTTTGTTAGGTCGTATGGGAACAAATATATATTGGTAGCGGTTGACTATGTCTCCAAGTGGGTCGAAGCAGTGGCTCTCCCAACCAATGATACAAAAAGGGTAACATGCTTTCTAAAGAAAAACATCTTGACACGTTTTGGCACCCCGAGAGCTATAATCAATGATGGTGGAACCCATTTTTGCAATAGAGCGTTCGCACGGCTGTTGGAAAAGTATGGATTTCGTCATAAAGTGACCACCCCTTATCGCCCACAGTCGAGCGGGCAAGTTGAAGTGTCCAACAGGGAAATTAAAAGTGTCCTTACAAAAATAGTGAATGCAACAAGGACCGATTGGGCGAAGAAGCTGGATGATGCATTGTGGGCGTACCGCACAACCTTCAAAAATCCAATTGGTATGTCACCGTACAAGTTGGTGTTTGGAAAGGCATGCCACCTTCCGGTAGAGCTCGAACATATAGCACTTTAGGCATTGCGGCAGTTGAACTTGGATATGGAGACAACAGGCACCAACAGAGTCACTGGGTTACATGAGCTCGAGGAATTCAGGTTCCAGGCATTTGAGAGTGCTAGATTATACAAAGAAAGGATGAAACTAATGCATGATAAGAACATCTTGGATTGAAACTTCAAATCCGGAGAGCTAGTGTTGTTATACAACTCAAGATTGAGATTGTTTCTGGGTTAGTTGAGTCCCGATGGTCAGGACCCTTCAGAGTTGTGCAAATATTCTTAAGTGGAGCTGTAGAGATTGAATCAGAAGATGGGACAAATAAGTTCACAGTGAATGGGCAAAGGTTGAAACATTACCTTGGAATGGCAGAAGAAAAAGGGGATAGAGAGATAATAACTTTGGAAGAGCCCCAATACAGGAATGAGGAGTGATGATCACAGCCTGCGTCGTGCCGCGACGTTAAATCAGGCGCTGCGTGGGAGGCAACCCACGAATGTTGTTGTTTTATTTTCGTCTGTAACCTTCTTTAAAAAAACAAACAAAATCCTCGTGACCGCGACCGCGGTCAATGAGGGGTATTCTGCCTCCCAGTTGCTCGACCCACCACGACCGCGGTAGGACCGCGGTGAAACGTGAACAGTCGGCCTTGAGGTATTTCACTCACCGCGGCCGCGGTGGGACCGCCGTGAGACACGACAAATTCAACGCCCAGGTAAGTTAATTTCATTCTTTTTATTTTCTTTTCTTTTCTAATTCCCCCCCCCCCTCTATCTTACTAAAACACCCGCTACCCCCCTTATTTTCCCCTATCTCTTCTCTCTCTAAATCCTAAATCAACACCTCTTTCTCATCTCTTCTTCTTCTTCTTCACTTCTCTCACAATCCCACCCATCTCCCCAACCTCCATTACTCTCACCCTCTCCTACATTCAGGTATGGCATGCTTCTCTCTCTTTTCTCTTGTATTTGTGTTTTAGTTTTTTTATGTTAGTTCCATGTTTTAATGGTGTAGTATTTCTAGTAGATTTTTTCTTTTGATTTTTTTTTTTTGCTTTCTAATGGGTTATGTGCACAATGTTGTAGAGAGGTGTGTGCACAATATTGTAGAGAAATATGTGCTTGTGTGTGTAAGACTAATTGTTGTGGGGTGGAATGGTGAAGTACAAATTGTTGTTTTTGGGGAAGAACTGATGTTTCCATGAGGGCTATATGTGTTAGGATAGTGCCTTGCTTACAAGGTGTTTGTGGAATTGCCCCAACGGAGTTCTAAGGGCTAATGTGACCATGGTGGTGGTGAAGTCTGAGTAACCACCCAAGGTTAACACAACTCAAACCCTCACTGATAGGAGCCTCTGTTTGTTTTGGCAGGTACAATGCATCCATCTAGGAAAAGACGCACCACAGGGTCCTCCGCTAGTGGTCCAAGCAGTTCTTTGAGAGCTCGGGGTCAACCTAGTGCGGAACAGTTTGACCGCGCTAGGTTTGTCTCTAAACCTGCTGAGGACCGGTATAATGCCAAGGCGTCCAAGACACTGTTACCGGAAGTGCATATTGACAGACAAGCCTTGCAAGCGGAATGCCCAAATATCTTCAATGAGTTGAGGGGTGTCAGCTGGACATCTTCTTTGATGAATCGGAGGAGGCGAATGTCCAGATGGTTAGGGAGTTCTACGCTAACTTACCGGAACATGAGAATGGGGTGGTCATAGTACGCAACACCCGGGTAAATGCGTCCCTCGAGGCCATCTGTCGAGTGTATCGGCTGCCCGTATTCATGGGGGATAGAGATACTTACACTGCTTATCATCGCCCAACTGTCTATTGGGCACCAATTCTTGAAGTAATATGTGTGCCTGACAGGGAGTATATATGGATAAAGCACCGGATCACCTTGAACTCACAGTCTCTCAATTGGGAGGCTAAGTGTTGGCTCACCATTATCAACAGCCGCTTGCTACCCTCCAGCAAAACGGCCGATGTCAATGGGCCACGAGCGGCAGCTATCTACAGTTTTATGACCCACCAGGATTTTGATGTCGCCAAGCTCCTCTATGATAAGATGTTCGTTCGCTCACCTGAGGTACTTAAAGGATTTTACTTCCCCTACCTGGTCACCAAGCTGTGCCGTGCTACAAGAGTCCCTAAAAATCCCAGAGTTGATGGGAAACTGCCATTGAAAGCCCCGTTTCGGGCTAGCAAAATCACAATTGGGAGAGAGCCGGTAGTGATGGTTGAGGATGATGATGAAGCTGATGAGGCTGCTGAGGTTGCTGATGTCCCACCACCGCCAAGAACTGATGAGGCAGGCCCATCACAGGCCTGCCTATGTACCCGCCTGACGGCCCTGGAGCAAGAAATGGCTGGTCTACGCACTTCTGTTACTGACCTGGGCACCAGAGTTGACAATCTGACCACTCAACAGGCCAAGTCAGAGAAAAAAATCATGGGATGGCTTCGAGCGCTAGGACGAGCGTGTCACCTCGATCCTGGCACCGTCTCTGATCAGGATTGAGCTTCAAGGAAGTCCCCTTACCTTACTCTACTTTATATTTGTTGACATGGGGACATGCCATGGTTTTGAGTGTGGGGTGGGGGATGGCTGTTGTTGTAAAAATTGAATAACGTTGTATGGTGTTGTTTTCTTTTTGTTTGTGTGGTATTGTTGGGTCATGTTAGTTAACTTCGACTTGGCCCGAAGACGGACACCTCTCGATAGGTTTCTTGAGGGATAAAAGTCGGAAAAAAAAGGAATATGGGGACTCTTCCTGATGACGGATCTTTTATACAGTTTTCTTGAGGGAAGTAAGTCTAAAGAAAATACCAAAAAGATGTTTTTTTTAGGTAGTGTAGTAACTCCCCCTTGGTTTTTCTTTGGGCCACGGTTCTTTTCCAAGGGTTTAGCTTGAACCGGGCGTAGGTAGTTTTTTGTTCATTTTGTTTTTTGTGTTTAGTTTTTAGTTAGTATTGATGGGCTACAAGCTAAAATAGAAAGAGAAACCCTTGGCGTGATACACCTGAACACAGTAGACACTAGAGTGTAACGCTTAGTCTCAGTGGTTGACTCTTGCTAAAGTGTCTTAAATTGTATGTTTTTAACTGACTTGAACACTCAAAAGAGAGTGTCTTGATAAGCCAATCTGGAGTGAGTGATGTGCCATGTGTATATGAGTTGTACTGTATTCTATGCTTTACATTTGATGCTTAGAACTTGCCCCGTGTGTTCGCAAAGCAAAATAGTAGTTTCATTCAGTCTTAGAAGTGATATAGGCATTTCTTTGTTAAGCCAAGATATATTAAGTAGACCCACCTAAATGTAATACATCGTAGTCAACCCCGTTAAGCCTATAAGCATGTTTCTTTGGCAACCACATTGCGAACCTTATCCAATTATTTGAATGGCCCATCTGTTTGAACCCTTTTTACCTCCCACGAGCACTTGAATGGTCTTGAAATATGCAAAAGCTAAAGTGTGGGGTGGTGGTTTGGTTTTTGAGTGGAACCAATGAAATAGAGAAAATGTGCAGTTTTTTTTGGAAAAGTAAGAGAATAAACACCACTTAAAGAAAAAAAAGAAAGAGAAAAAGAGAATGATTAAATGTAGTAGTTGATAAGTGGTGATTTGATACAATTGCACCTAATGGAGTGGGATGGTATAAATAAAAATGTGGTGGAATGTCTGGGTGACATAAGTATGATTTTGAAGGTTAATGTGATTGTATTAAAAATGCTTAGGGAGGTTACTCATTATATCCAAATATATCCTACCCGTCCCTTAGCCTACATTACAACCAAGTGAAGTCCTAATTGATCTTAGACTGAATGGGCCAGATTAGTAGAGTAGTACACTACGGACAAGCCTATGGTACATCTTTGTGGCATATGAATGTTCTTTTTGAGAGTGAGCGAATTTTGTCTATCTGAGTTCCTAATTGTTCTTAATAATATTATTTGTGTATCTACTCTCTTGTGTTATGTGAGGGCATGTGATTCACGAAGGAAAGGTGAGTCTTGACTTCTGTATAGAGTAGTTTGAGTAAGTGCGAATATTGCACGGCACGTGAGAGTCGACTTTTGAGGCAAAGACTGTTCACTACTAGGTGCAACTTTGGTGAGTTGTTCTTGGTGTGATACGATAGGGGAAAGCTTAGTGAAGGACCCTTTATAGAGTGTGGTGGATTGCTCGAGGACTAGCAATGAATTAAGTGTGGGGTGTTGATAATAGGCTATATAGACGATATTTACACTCTAAATGTACCATGCTTTATTGTGTTTTAAAGGCTAAATGATAACAAAATACTCTAATTGGTGTTCTTTTGCTTCGCAGGGACTAATCCAAGTTAGGAAGAGCCTATGGAGTGTTTTGGAGTCACGAAGGTGGATAAAAGGTCAATCAAGAAGAACCCGAGTGAAAATAATCAAGAAAGAGGCAAAGGGGACTGAGCTTGAAGCCACCGCGAGCGCGGTCGACTGCGGCTGGACCGCGGTGGGCTAAAGGAGCGAGGCAAAATGTTTGTCTCCATCGCGGTCGCGCCGCGTTTTGCAAATCATGGGACTAAAGTGTAAATCGGGGAAAATTTATCACAACCCTTTATAAGTTCAATAAACTCGCCCAGGCAAGGTTTAAGCTTGTTTTTAGATTGATTGGGACGCAAGAACAAGTGTGAGAAGAGCAACCAACCATTAGAGTTTTTCTATCTTCTCTTTATTATTTCAATTGCACATTATGAATACTTTGTAGTTTTATTTTGCTTTGCTATGAGTAGCTAAACATTTAATCTAGGGTTGATGGAACCAATTGTTGGATGAAGTTTTGATTCAATTTTGTTATAATCGAGCCGGGTTTATTATATGATTGTTCAACTATGTTTTGTGTGGTGATTAATTGAAAGGGCCCTTGATTAATCATGTCTAATTGCCTTGTGTTTCTTAGAAAGAATACTAGGTTAGACTGCTATTGAACAACACCACTTTTGGGTAATTGAAGAGATTCTTTACTTGAACTTAAAAGTGGGGTTAGAGATAATGAAACTTTGGTGGGATAATTCAGAGATGCATAAATTATCAGCTAGAGTAGTTCGAGAGAATGCTCTAGTAAATTATCGTAGTTGATCGAGAGATAATTGCGATAACCCATAGCTCATAATCCTCATAGAGTATTACGGCGAGATTATAGTAAAAGAGTTAAGACCTAAAGTAGCAATTGGGGAAATCAATACCCTAGACCTTTTTACCATTGAATTATCTTTGATTTAGCATATTATTAGTTTTAATATTATTTTGAATTAGTTAAACAAAAACCCAATATTTGTTGCTAAAAATCTTGCATCTGGAAATTGTTTGAGCTGGTAATAACATCACCAAGTTGTAATAGATAGGTTAGTTCCCTGAGGATTCGACTCCGGACTTAAAAAGCGGATTATATTTGCAACGACCGCTTTGTCTTTTATAAGGCATAGTTGGGCGTGATCAGTGTTGTTTACCTTTGGGTGATAAAAAATGATGTTGATTATAACTACTTGAGACTTTAGAAGTTATCTAGGAGCAAGAGAATGGGTTATTGGGTGTAGAGACACCATTAATAAGGACTATGAAGCTGTATGTCACCAAGTGTTTGAGAAAATGCTTAAGTGACCAAAACATGAGATTTATTTCTAATATAGAATACTTTTGACTTGTATTGATATAGATCAAAGTTGAAAGGGTTGGCGAATGTTGTATTACGCTCAAGAGCAGGAAGTTAAGATATGTAAGGCTAACTCTCTATGTTTGGGAATTTTAATGATTCTCCCTACACTACGTTTCTTTTACCACGTTACTAATTGCCTCAGAAATATAGTTAAGCCTAGTTCCTTGAATAGTTGCAGAACTTCTATTCTCTAGCTTAATAACTCGTTCACCACTTTCATTTTGAATGTTGTGAGCTCAGTGCGTATTCAATATAGACTTGGGTTTGATGCCCCCGAGTCTTAGTATAGATTACTCAGTATGCTATAAATAGTTGAAGTCAGTGTTTATAATCAGTTTAAGAATACATATCTCAGTCTAGTCCTATTCTATATTCCTATATTATGTAACCTAGTGTGATCCAGTATTCCAGTATTATGTAACTCAATGTTATTCAATATTCCAGTATCATGTAACTCAGTGTGATTCAGTACTTCACTATCATGTATTGCAGTATGATTCTCAGTTCCTAATTTTAAATCCCTGAATGTTGAACACCTGCATTTGGGCCTGAGGCCGTAGTTTATATGTGTTATGCATACTTGGGCCTGAGGCCGTAGTTTATGCTTTATGCATGTTTGGGCATGAGGCCGTAGTTTATGCTTTATGCATTTTTGGGCCTGAGGCCGTAGTTATGTATACGTATACTTGGGCCTGAGGCTGTAGCTTGTGCACATATATATTGGGCCTGAGGTCGTAGCTTATTCAGATAAACAGGTTGTTCATCATTCAGAAGAGGGAGTATTCATATCCTTACTTCCTTTGTTCAGTTCAGTTATCAGTTATCAGTTATCAGTTATCATTTCAGTTACAGTTATCAGTTCTGTTATCAGTTATCAGTTCAGTTATCAATTATCAGCTATCAGTTATCATTTCAGTTATCAGTTATCATTTCAGTTACCAGTTATCAGTTATCAGTTCAGTTACCAGTTATCAGTTATCAGTTATCATTTCAGTTATCAGTTTCAATAGTTATCGTTTCAGTTATCAGTCGTCAATTCTCAGTTATCAGCTTAGTTTCAGCATTTATAATTCTTTCTTTCAGTTGCTTTACATACCAGTGCAATTCAAATGTACAGACGTCCCTTTTGCCTGAGGCCTACATCTCACGATGCAGTTAATGATTTATAGGTTGATAATTTTGAGCGCTAGGATTCTCGTACCAGCTAATTGGTGAGCCCCAGTTCTTTTGGGGCATTATCATTACGATCTTTCAGTTTTTTTTCAAACATTCAGTGTTTTAGTACTTCATTAGAGGCTTCATAGACTAGAGTAACAGTTAGACAGAGTCTCAGGCTTTTCATATTAAGCAATGTTGGCTACATATATGTTTCAGACTTGTTTCAATATTTCCGTACTTTTATTTATATCATCCAGACTTTCAGTATATCAGCATGTGTTAGTTTATCTTCCCCATTCGGTATGTTATGATATCACATGTTGATTCAGCCACCTATTTGGTTCGCTCGGTCACATGTAGTTAGGCATCGAGTGCCGTATTACGTCCAGGCCCAGGTTCGGGGCGTGACAAAGCTTGGTATCAGAGCACTAGGTTCAAGAGTCCCAGGGAGTCAATAAGCCGTATCCAGTGGAGTTTCCTTTATATGTGTGTGCCAGCCACACATATAAACGGTTAACTACGAAGACATCCAGGATTGTCTCAACTCTTTCTACTCTAGATCGTGCCATGAAGTTTAGAGCAATAGTTAACCTTCTCTTCCTATCGAATTCCAAACGAATTAGATGCCCAAGCGACGGGCAGGAGAAACCTAAGGTCCTAGAGAGGATAATTTCCCATTGGGGGTATAATTATGGAGTACAGGTTGGTAAATATGAGACTTGAGAGGATGTTAAAAGTGAGACGCAATGGATAGTAGTACAGATTAGAGCATAACCTTAATAGAAAGTACAAAAGCAGTTATCATGTCTTATGGCTATCGGTTTACCTCAGTTACCAGTTATACAATCTTTCAGTTAGTAAGTTATTTATGGTTTCAGTATGCCAGTATTCAGTTATATGTTTACCAAATATCCAATTTTTAGTGTCAAAATTTCGAGTGACTTGTGAGTATACAGTGATGCATATGGATTCTCAAAGTAATTTAAGTAACGGTGATTATAGTGAAACATTCGCATAAGGTTTGGATTAAGACCAAGACTCACCGGATGGCACAGGAAGTGATTTATCAGATGATGGTATACTCTGAAGGATAAGTTTGTGTATGGTAATCGTATGTGTTTTACCTCAGAGAACAATTTCTTTTAATTCTTGCAAATGGAGCCACATGCAGGATGATGATAGTTCAGATGTCAGACCCTAACATTGGTCACTATAGTTTTGGACAAAAAAGAGGCTAAGGGCAAAATACCTAGGAGTCAGAAAAGTTTGTTATTACCAAAGATGTGATCTCGTACAACTCATGTATATGACTAAGAAGACATGATGTACAAAATGAGAACCAAGAGCAGCCGATATTGAATTTTTGGGAATGATTTTAAGTTGTTTAGATTTATTCAAATCAGAACTAGAAGTACCACGTTAGTAAGTTACTATAAGAAGCAGTTATTGATGCAAGATAAAAGATATGGCAGTTTCCGCTTAGGTTATGTGACTAAATAATTACCCCGGATATTTATAGTATGATATGATTTTGTATTATATAGAAAGTTCAGGGTTAGATATTCCAATTTTGTTTAAGACAGATGAACTTTACCTAAGCGTGATCCATGTTCATTGTTCAAAAAAAAGTATGCGACCATAGAATAGGGTCAGATGGTGAGGGAAGTTAGAAATAACCTTATCCTTCACTTTAGTTATTCAAAGCTGAGCAAGAAAACATGATTCTAGCAGGTGGTTAGTAAAAGAATAATAAGTAAGTTTTGAGTTGATACAGTGAATTAGCACTTTCAACAAAGCTAGTAGAGGTACAATTTGATTCACTTAGCCAGGTTAACTCTAGTGAGTGGATGGCAGTTTGAAATACCGAACGTGTGTTAGAAGCCAAAGAGTTTAAGTTAAATCCGAAGTACAGTTATAGTGGGAAGAACAATCAGCTAGCAATAAGAGAGCAAACTATAGAAGAATAGCCATTAGGAATTATCGAAATGTGGTTTCTCTAGGATGGGCAGTGTGAGCAGAGTTAAATTATTAAGATTGTGTATGATAGTTGTGAATACATTAGATTTCCATTAAGTGAATAATTTAGTTTTTCCTAGTAAGAAATATTTCTCAGAAGTAAGTCGGAATATGAGTCATTTGCAAGGAATTGTAGAAGATAAGAAAAGTTGTTCGGATCCCAACAAAAATGAAGGATTCGCAAGTATAAGACCTTTGGTCTAAGGGGTGATATATTTTTAGTAAGTCCAGTTAGAGATTTGAAACCCGAATAGTTAGCGTGGGATATGAAAAAGAAAATCAGTTCGGCAATGAGGGAAAATTTTATAATTACCACAAGGATTATGTCTAGCATGTGTAAGAAACACAAAGTGAGTAGAATGATCACCGAGCTTAGTTATTGATGATAAAGTGGTCATAGAAAAGCTATAAACTTATGCCTATTTATGTGTTATGAGGGTAGTGCCATTGCAGGGGACTCTAAAATTTAGAGTACATGTCAAAAACTTAGGTCACAATAATGCTATAAGTGTTTTCAGGAAGTGCTTAAGAAGATAAAGTGTGAGAAGTATGACTCATGATTGAGGTAGATAAGAGAACTCTGGTGAAAGAAGTTCACCAACCAAGATAGGAGTTCGACTTTGGACTCCGAAGATGACGGAGTTGTTGTCTAGAACAGGACGTGTTCCCCCTTAGTTGCTGAAGAGAAGGAAAAACAATTTGATGATCCCTACGTGTTGCAGTTGAAGAGGATATTCACAAGTATAAAATGATGGATTTTAACTAAGGGGGAGATGATGGTACTTTGAGGTACTAAGACAGATTGTGTGTTCCAGGCATAGATGGACTTAAAAAGGGAATATCATGTTAGAAGCCTATAATTCTCGGTATTCTTTCCATCTAGGTTCGCCAATAAAGACTACAGATTCAGCAGAAGATTATACCAAGTTATACATTTAGGAAATCATCTGAATGCATGAGACTCTGTGGTCCGTCATTTCGGGCTGTAGTGCTAAGTTTACAATGAACTTTCAGAAGCCATTTCAAAAAGGATTAGGCACAAGTTTCTCATCCTAAGAAAGATGGCTAGGCAGAGCGCATTATTCAAACAGTTAAGGATATGTCCTTGATGTTAAAAGTAATTGGGATGATCCCATACCCCTCATTGACCTTGCAAATAATAATACCTACCTTTCTAGTATCAAGATGGTACGTGCGAGACTCTGTATAGACGAAGGTGTAGATCACCAATTGGTTGGTTCAAAGTTGGTAAAAGAAGAGTTGTTGGGACAAAATTTGGTCTATCATACAATGTAGAAAGTTAAGTTGATTCAAGAGCGTTTGAAGATGGCTCTGATCCGCCAAAGGTCCTATTCAAGCATGCGGCATAGAGACCTAGAGTTTCAAGTTGATGATTGGGTGTTCTGTAATTTTCGCCTATGAAATGCGTTATGAGATTTGGGGAGAAGGGGAAGCATAGTCCCTGCTATATTGGGCCATATAGAATCTTGTGAAGGATCGGTCAATTAGCTTATGAGTTGGAAGTGCCACCAAAATTAGCGGTGGTACAGCCAGTATTTCATGTGTCATGTTATAACATTCAAGTTTCTAGTACTCAGATACTCATGTCAGTTCAGTACTCGGATACTCATGTCAGTTCAGTACTCATATACTCATGTCAGTTCAGTACTTAGATATTCATGTCAGTTCAATACTCAGATACTCATGTCAGTTCAATACTCAGATACTCATGTTAGTCCAATACTTAGATATTCATGCCAACTTAGTACTCTGATATTGATGTTAGTTCAATTCTCAAATATTCGTGCTAGCTCAATATTCATATACCTATGTTAGTTCAGTATTCACGCATCCATGGCAAACTAATATTCAGTCAATGCGGTAGTCATTCAGTTCACTATCTCAACAGTTCAGTAGTCATGTATTCATTCAGTTTAGTATACAAGTGTTAATGAAAGTTCATGTTTCCACCAGACCCATTTAAGGTTTGGAGTTAGCAGAAGTTACAGCCAGGACAATCATTCGAGGACGAATGATCCCAAGGGGGAGATAATGTAACACCCCGTACAGTCAGACTAGGTGTGGATATGTTAAATGGGTATTAATCATTATTTAGACATATGAAGTCCTAGCGGGATGAGTATGGGTGAAAATAGTTATTTTAGAATCAAGATGGAGAATGAGGTGCGTAAGATTCGATAAAATCTACGAAGTTTACAAAAAGTCAGTTTTGCAAAAGGTTTAGTGAAAAACGTATAAGGTATTTGGCAAACCACAAAACACTAAAGTTGTAGGCCTTTGAAATATCTTTCCAACGATATATTATGCAGCCCAAACGGATATGTGTGCAAAATGTTATGTGCATTTTACATAATAGTATGTGGTATGTGCGCCCTAAGCGTGGCCGCACTCATGAGGAAGTGTTTCTGCCATTTTGCGGGGTCAGGCCTACAAGGTGCATGGGGGAGCTCGTGGGAGGTCATTTTAAAGCCCTACTTCGTCCCCCACATCCCCAAAACTTAAAAACTTGCTCTAGAAAGGGAAACTCTCAAAAACCTAACTCCTTAAGGGTCCCTCCACCACCCAAGGTTTGTTCTAATAGTGATTCTAAGTTAATTTCAATTTACCAACTTCTTATTAACATGGGTAAACCCTCCAAATTATTAGATATTTGATTGGGGCATCATTGTTGAGAGAAGAAATCCTAGAACTCAAATTCAAGAAGATTGAACGTCAAAAAGATAATATCTTCACCCTCTAATTGATTATACCATTGGATTAATGATTATCGACTCTAGTTCATGAGATATGAGTTGATGTGTTTGATAGGAAAGAACGAACGGTTATAGGTTTGGGGTGTTGATTGTTGTTTATTGATTAAAGGTGTTGTTTACCTTATGGGTGATAAAGAATGATGTTGATTATAACTATTTGAGACTTTAGAATTTATCTAGGAGCAAGAGAATGGGTTATTGGATGTAGAGACACCATTAATAAGGACTATGAAGCTGTATGTCACCAAGTGTTTGAGAAAATGCTTAAATGACCAAAACATGAGAATTATTTCTAATATAGAATACTTTTGACTTGTATTTATATAGATTAAAGTTGAAAGGGTTGGCGAATGTTGTATTACGCTCAAGAGCAGGAAGTTAAGGTATGTGAGGCTAACTCTCTATGTTTGGGAATTTTAATGATTCTCCCTACACTACGTTTCTTTTACCACGTAACTAATTGCCTCAGAAATATAGTTAAGCCTAGTTCCTTGAATAGTTGCAGAACTTCTATTCTCTAGCTTCATAACTCGTTCACCACTTTCATTCTGAACGTTGTGAGCTCAGTGCGTATTCAACATAGACTTGGAATTGATGCCCCCGAGTCTTAGTATATATTACTCAGTATGCCATAAATAGTTGAAGTCAGTGTTTATAATCAGTTCAAGAATACATATCTCAGTCTAGTCCTATTCAGTATTCAAGTATTATGTAACTCAGTGTGATCCAGTATTCCAGTATTATGTAACTCAATGTGATTCAGTATTCCAGTATCATGTAACTTAGTGTGATTCAGTACTTCACTATCATGTATTGTAGCATGATTCTCAGTTCCTAATTTTAAATCCCTGAATGTTGAACACCTGTATTTGGGGCTGAGGCCGTAGTTTATATGCTTTATGCATACTTGGGCCTGAGGCCGTAGTTTATGCTTTATGCATGTTTGGGCATGAGGCCGTAGTTTATGCTTTATGCATTTTTGGGCCTGAGGCCGTAGTTATGTATACGTATACTTGGGCCTGAGGCCGTAGCTTGTGCAGATATATTGGGCCTGAGGCCGTAGCTTATTCAGATAAATAGGTTGTTCATCATTTTGAAGAGAGAGTATTCATATCCTTACTTCCTTTGTTCAGTTCAGTTACCAGTTATCAGTTCTGTTATCAGTTCAGTTACCAGTTATCAGTTATCATCTATCAGTTATCAGTTATTATTTTAGTTATCAATTCAGTTATTAGTTATCAGTTCAGTTACCAATTATCAATTATTAGTTATCATTTCAGTTATCGGTTATCATTTCAGTTACCAGTTATTATTTCAGTTATCAGTTATCAGTTATCATTTCAGTTTCAGTTTCAATAGTTATCATTTCAGTTTCAGTTTCAATAGTTATCATTTCAGTTGTCAATTATCAATTCTCAGTTATCAGCTTAGTTTCAGTTTCAGCATTTATAATTCTTTCTTTTAGTTGCTTTACATACTAGTGCAATTCAAATGTACTGACGTCCCTTTTGCCCAGGGCCTGTATCTTACGATGCAAGTAATGATTTACAGGTTGACGATTCTGAGCGCTAGGATTCTCGTACCAGCTAATTGGTGAGCCCCAGTTCTTTTGGGGCATTATCATTACGATCTTTCAGTTTTTTTCAAACAGTCAGTGTTTTTAGTACTTCATTATAGGTTTCATAGACTAGAGTAACAGTTGGACAGAGTCTCAGGCTTTTCATGTTAAGCAAATGTCGGCTACATATATGTTTCAGACTTGTTTCAGTATTTCCGCACTTTGATTTATATCATCCAGACTTTTAGTATATCAGCATGTGTTAGTTTATCTTCCGCATTCAGTATGTTATGATATCACATGTTGATTCAGCCAGCCAGTTGGTTCGCTCGATCACATGTAGTTAGGAACCGAGTGTCGTGTTACGTCCAGGTTCGGGGCGTGACATTTGGTCTCCCATTAACTCCCTTAGGTGCCCCTGGTGAAGCATGTTCACCACTTCTTGCCGCAGGCTATGCCGACCTCGATCTTGTGGCCCCGTTCCTGATGAAACTCACAGAGGACATTCGATTTTCTGGTACTTTTATCGGACTTTATTGTTTGTGGCCATTTTACCTTCGGGTCGAGTTTCTCCAATGGGTACACTATTTCTGAAGGGGAAACGCAAAAATTATGATCAGATAAGAGTGGAGGCATACCTTTTTTGTTTCGCTGAGTCCCTGTATGTGGCTTGGATGGCCCTTCGACATGGTGAGGAGAGGGCGGGATGGCCGCATTGACATATGGTTGGTGTCTGTCCCGGTTTGGCCATGGGCCTGAATGGTCTATTTGACCGTTACGACGATCTTTCCTCGACTCCGTTTGGACCGATGTTAGCCGTTGGATTGGACCGTTAAGGTAATCCTCGTCTGCTCTCACCTTAGCGCAATAAGCGTTGTTAATTTCTTCCCAAGTGGTGGGAGGGTATTTCATGAGTCTGCTTAACAACTTTCTGGTCGCTCTCGGCCCATTCCTGTTTAACCCATTTTTGAAGGCTGCCACCGCCATCTCTTCTAATACGTTTGGTAAGCTCATTCTTTATTATGTTAAAGCGAGCGAGGAAGTCCCTGATTCCCTCCCCAGGCAATTGCCAAACGACGAATATAGCATTCACCTAGGCCTCCGCCTTCTTAGCCCCGGCGAGGGCGGTGACGAACTTGTCAGCCATTTCTTCGAACGTTGTTATAGAATGTGCTGGTAATTGGGAGTACCAGGTTAAGTCTCCCCCCATTAGGGTCTCGCCAAAATTCTTCAGCAACACTAATGGTACCTGCTCTTTTGAGAGGTCGTTGCCTTTTACTGCTGTGACCTAGTGAATAATATGATCTTTGGGATCTATTGTGCCGTCGTATATTATTAAATATAGCGGCATCTTGAAGATCCTAAGTATGGCATGTTGGATGCTTTCTCGCTGTATGGTTGTTCCACAAACCGGCTAACGTCTCGTTTTGGTAGCAGTTTCGGGGTTCCCGATACTGGAAGCACACACAACTTCTTGGATATCAACATTCCCACGAAGGTGGGGTGTATGATGACTGCTATTGCTCCCATCGATGTTTTTGTAGTTGCTGGCATCAAGGTGCCAAGCAATTATATTTGCAAGAATCTAGAGTGAAAGATGCAAGGTGTAAGTTTCAGCTCTGACATGCTGATGTTACCTATTGGAGGGTGTCGTATAGTTCTTGGTATTGACTGGTTCATCACCTTAGGAGACATCATGTGTAACTTCAAGAATCTCAGGATAGAGTTCAATTTCAATGGACACAAGGTGTCTCTCAGAGGAATTCAGCCCCCTGCTATAAAACTAATTGCTTCAGGTAGGATGGACAAGCTATTGGCCAAGCTTGCTAAGCTTTGCATGATTTCAATAGGTTTACTTGTGCAAGAGGATCAATCAGTGGCGGCTAGTTTATGTGCTTTGGGAGGAGAAACCAATGAAGTTGGAGAGGCTCAGGAAATACGGATTGTGCTTGACAGGTACAATGACATGTTTGAGGCACCACTGAGTTTCCACCCTCTAGGAGCCACGATCACAAGATTACATTGAATGAAGGAACTTCACCAGTGAACATCAAACCTTTCAGATATCCTGCAATTCAAAATGATGAAATAGAGAAGATGGTAGATGAGATGCTGGCCACATGAATTATCAGAAGCAGTACCAATCCATACTCTTCACCCATTGTTATGGTGAAGCAAAAAGATGGTTCCTAGAGACTATGTGTGGATTATAGGGAGCTGAACAATTGCACAATAAAGGATAAGTTTCTCATTCCAGTAATTGAGGAACTACTAGATCAACTGCATGGTGGAAGGTATTTTTCTAAGTTAGACCTCAAATCTGGCTATCATCAAATAAGAATGTTTGAAGATGATATTCCTAAAACTACATTTAGAACAAATCATGGCCACTATGAGTTTTTGGTTATGCCATTTGTCCTGACCGCCCATCCACCTTTCAAAGTCTGATGAATCAAATCTTTATCACTCACCTTAGAAAATTCATTCTAATTTTCTTTGATGATATACTCATATATAGTTTTCTTAGTCTAAGCATCTGAAGAAAATTAGAGATCACCTTTGAGATATTAAGGTCCAATGTATTGTATATAAAGAAGAGTAAATGTGACTTTGGAGTAACAAAGATAGACTATTTGGGTCATGTTATCTCTTAAGAAGGTGTATCTATGGATAGGCTTAAGATACAAACTATCCTAGATTGGCCTCAACCTAAAACTGTTAAAGGACTTAGAGGGTTATTTTTCCTAACTGGATACTAGGAGGTTCATTAAAGGGTATGGGACAATTGCTAGACCCTTTTCATGATCCGATACAAAAAGGGAATTTTCAATAGACTCAAGATGATTATACAACTTTTGAAAAACTGAAGGTAGCATTAACTTCTGCCCCTATGTTGGCCCTTCCTGACTTCTTAAAATAATTCGATGTAGGGACTGATGCATCTGGGATAGGTTTGGAGCTGTCCTAATCCAAGATAACATACCTATAGCTTTTTTCAGTAAGAGACTATCAGCTAAAACCAATGCACTATCTATTTATGAGAGGGAACTGCTATATAGAAATGGAGACTATACTTGTTGGGAAGACATTTCAACATAAAAGTCGATCACCATAGCCTCAAGTACTTACTTGAGCATAGGATCACCACACCTAGTCAATAAAAATGGCTGGTCAAACTACTAGGTTATGACTACACAATATTGTATAAGAAAAGAAAGGAAAATCTAGCTGCTAATGCACTTTCTGCTAAGGAGGATATAATATTGATGTTCAGCATCTCAGGAGTTCAGTTCAGTCTACTTTACTCGAAGAGGTCACACAATCTTGGACAACTGAACCTCAACTACTGAAGCTTATTCAAAAGATTGAGTCATCTGTGAGTCCCAAACCTTACTATCTCTATCAGTCTTGCATCTTCTGCAGAAAAGGGAAACTGATGGTTGGGTCTGATAATTCTCGGAGGAAGAAGCTGATTGCTTATTTTCATGAGAGTTCAATAGGGGCCCACTCAGGAATTAGTGCTATATTGCATAGGTTGAAGCAAGAATTCTATTGGAAAAGGATGAAACATAATGTTTATTCTTTTGTCAGGGAGTGTGACACATGCTAAAGATGTAAGGGTGAAAATGTAGCTTATCCAAGACTGCTGCAACTAGGGATGAGTGTTCGGTACTTCGGTACGGTATTTAATAACTACGGTTTGTTACTTAGGTATATCAATTGTGCATACCAAATACTATATCAAAATAGTTCGGTACGGTTCGATATTTCTTATTTAGTTCAGTACTGTTTCGGTATCATACCAAAGTCTTTCAAATCTCCCAAGATTATGCCTAACGTTTCTTCTGCGGAGAATCCAACCTCTGTGTTCACATATATGTATTTTCTTTTCTACTTTGATTTTATCAAGAGCTGCTTTCATTGAAAGGAAAACATAGAAAAAGATATACAAAAGGGGAAGAAAATTTAAAATGCCTACTACCGTAAGTCTCTAAACCTAAGGGAGGCCGCTAGGCGCTAAGGGATTAGGGAATTAGGGGGATTGGGGTGTTGGGCTTGGTTTATTGCGCTGAAGAATAGAAATAGAGGTGGACTTTTGACTTAAAAATTTCGGTATTTTGGTATACCGAAGTATCAAAAACTCAATACCGAATACCATACTTAAATACCAAAATACCGCAATATTTATATCGAAGTATCCCGAAATACCAAAAAAACCGATACTAAAATACTAAATTAATTCGATTCGATTCAAAATTTGTTTTCGGATTTTATGCCCACCCCTAGCTGCTGTGAGCACGTGATTTTTGCCCTAAGCAATAATTCCCAAAATTTCAAACAAAACAGTTTTTCTAGTATTTATAATTTTTTTTTTGTGAATTTTGTGGCATCCTTTGGTAATTGTTGCATTTTTATTTGTGCATTTTAATCCATATGAAAATATCAAAAATATGCATTGGCATTTAGGGATTTAATTTCACAATTTTAGTACTAATTAATTTTAGAATAAATGTAGAGAAAATTGCAAGAAAATAGTTCTTTGCATTATTAATTATTGCATTTGTTTTAAATAGAGTTATAAGTAATTATAGGAGTTAAATAGTGTAATTAGGTCTGTGCTTTGTTTTAGCATTTTATAAAATTAAAAAAAAATAATAATAAATAAATACAAAAAAAATACAAAAAATACAAAAAAAGAGAAAAAGAGAAAAATTCAAAATGGTCTTGAGTAAAGACCAAATTTGGGCCAAAATCAGGTAGCCCAAACAATTCCCACGTCCAGACCCAAACACCCTGCCCGGTCCAATTGCCTCACGTTCAAAACGACGTCGTTTTGACGTCGTTTAATCACGACCATCTATTTCCCCAAATCCAATGGCCACGATTAACTCTCAAAATGGAATAAAACTGTCCGAATTATACACAAAAAATAAAAACATAATTCCTCTTCCTCGTACCAACCCGTCCCCTGTAACGTCGGTGCCGGCCACCCTCCTCCGCCCTAGCCCCACCGTCCCTCCGCCGTCCGCCGCCGGCCGAAAATCGCCGCCGCCGGCGGCGAAGCTCCGATGACCACCAAAATTACACCCTGGAACCACTGTCTCCTCCTCTTTCCACATCCCCAAATATCATCCCTCAATTCCTAGCCAAACCTCTCGAATATTGGATCGAATTTTCCGGCCATGACACAACCTTGTCCAAACCATCCCAAACTCACACTATAGAACCGCCTTAACTTCCCCTACCCAACCCCCATAGTCACTTGTCTCGAACATGGCCGGAATTGCTCAAATAGCCGATCGAAAATCCGGTCAGAACCCTAAATTCTCCAAACCCCACCAAATTAATACCACGTGACCTCTTCACTTCCCTCATGAGGAATTTGTCATCATTAGCATTCAGATCTCACCAGAAATAGTCGAATTTTGAATCTGAAGAGCTATGCGACTTTGGGAGTTGTACAGATGAGCCCTCTTCCTTTTGTGTTTGATTTTTTGCGCTGTTAAGATTAGGTTAGTTTACAATTAGTATGTTAGGTTTTAGATTAGGTCTGTAGTTACTGTTTCTGAAATTGGATAACTGTTAATTGTATAGCTTAGTTCTCTTCACCTGTCAAACGTTTTGTTTCGTTTTGATCCTCCATCTGGTTTAATTCTGTTTTGTAATCTCCATTTATTTTGATTAGGGAATGCATGTTTAGGACTTAGTTTAATTTTGTTGGAGTCACTCGACATGTTCAGTCGAATTAGTATAGTTTGACATAGGGACTAGCATTTCTGCCTCTGTTTAGTGTAGTTAACAGTCGTTGCTGATTTGATAATCCAATAATTTGACTATTAGCCTATTTTCTTTTGATCAGTTTCAATCAATCTTGTGTGTATTGTTTGTTTCAGTTTAATATGTTTAATCAGTGATTGTTATACTTCAGTGTAATGCCGGTTCAATTAGTGTTAATTAGATGAATTTGGCCATAGCAAATGGATTCAATTAGGGTAGAAAGAGGACTAAAGTCTTTGGGTTTGGGTAGTAATTTCAGGGGATTTCAAGGGGTAGTATAGGCATGGAAAAGGATAGTTTCACTAAGATTGGTAATTGTTGAAGTAAAGTAAGGGTAGAATAGGAATTGTAATGGGCATAGAACCTTCTAGGATGGACTATAGTGTAGGTTCTAATAAACTTAAGGGAGTTACTTGTGTAACAAGTCAGAAAATAAAGGGGTAAACACTGAAATTAGAATAGGGACTAAGGGGGTAAAGAAAATCTGAAATTGGATCTTAAGTTCACCTATAAATAGGCATTCATTTGCCTTGAGTAAAAAAGTTTTTGGCAGCCATCTAGAACCCCCTAAACAAGGCATCTACCAATTCTGGGACCCTAAAAGTTTCCTCCAAAGTATTCTTTCAGTTTTCTAGAACAAAAATCAGAAGTTTCGAAATTCAAAAGCCAAAAACAACAGAAATTACAGAAAAATCCAAAAAATATTGTTTGCTCAATTTCTTAGGTTAATTTCAAGTTTTAGTGGTTGACTTGCATCTCTTAGCCCAATTTCTGGTAGCTGAAATTCAGAAGAGTCCTGGTTCAAGTAGGATTTGAGTTCAATCAAGTCAGTGTTGGGGCAACTTATTAGGTGTTGGTTGCTGTGATGTATTCCTGGGTTTTGTGAAGTGTCTTGGTTTAAAATTATTCCTGAACTTGCTGTGTTGATTGAGTTAATACTGGATTTCAACTTCTTCCTGGGCTGCTGTTGCAAACTGCCACTGCTACTGATCTTTTCCTTTTCTTATTTGCCATTACCAGGTACACATTTGAATCTGCCCTGCTGTAACATTAAGCTTGAAATGGAATACAAATGTTCATCTGTTTGATCTTGAAGTGTGCTGTTTGGACTGTGGTGTATTGATAGTTAAATAGGTGTATTGAAGTGTTGAATCAATTTTGTAGTATGTGTGTAAATACTGGGCTGTTAACTGGACTGTATAACTGGACCATTCGTATGGACTGTCTCGAACTGATATGGACTGTTATATATTGATAGTTCAATAGTAGATTAGTTCCGATTTGGGTGTGATTGTGTAATTAGAACTGTGTGAGACCAACATGCTTGAATTGATTGTTCAGTGATAGTGAGGTAAATGTTAATATCCTGTTAATTAGATTTCGTTCTATAAAAGGGAAGCATGATTGTAAAAACGATTTAGGCCATAAGCCTCTCCTGTACTTGATGAACTTCTTCTGTGATTAATTAGTTGTCCAGGAAGTTAATAGTCTTCAATTGATTTAAGTCTAGTTAGAAATTAAACTATTAGCATAAATTAAATCCAAAACAGATTATGAGTTGATATTAGCACAGGGGCAGAGTCCAGTATCGAACATGCTGCTTCGTTTAGTCTTTCTCTAATGGTTTAATTCAATTTCAAATACATTGGTTAATTAGTTCAATCTGCCTGGGTAATCAAGTTAATAAGTCACAATTGTCATGGAGAAACGTCGAGCTTGTTCTACACAGGCTGAAGATAAAATAATCTGGGCCATGTTGAAGGCCCAAAACATGATTGTTCCCTTTAAAGTCATATCTGGGCCCGGATTCGTTTGGGACCCAGTGTCAATTGACGTTGTCCTCACTCGTTTAGGCCTAAGTGCAGGCCAATCACCAAGCTGGCTGAGATTTCTTTTGTTGGGCCAAGTTCAGGCCCGAAAGAAAAATTGTTAAAAGGTCTTAGTAAGATGTTTTACTAACAATAATTAATCAGACTTTGTTAGGGACAAATTAAATAGAAACCCTAGTTTGCTTTAGGTTGGCTTTTAAACGATAAAGTGAGATGAGCCTCGCCAAATAGAACACACAAATTGCGGGGCCCTCATTAATTGCTTATATCAAAATGATTAGAATCCGAGGCGTGCCATTTAGCAAAATTTCATGGCCCTCGCAAAGCCAAACGCGTAGGTGCTTTAGGCGCATACTTTAATAATATTACTTCCCTAAATTCGGGTGCACATTGATGTGACCCAAATTCAAATCTCAAAGAAGTCGAAATGTGCTAACAATCACGGGTGCACTGGTGCGACGTGATTTGAGGCACATTTTCACGATGTTGCAATTCGTTTAAAAATCAAATAAAAATAAAAGTAAAAGCGGTTTACTAATAAAAGCACATAAGCTAGAACATATTTCGAAATCAGATAAAATCAAATACAACAGTTGAGCGACCGTGCTAGAACCACGGAACCCGGGAATGCCTAACACCTTCTCCCGGGTTAACAGAATTCCTTACTCGGAGTTCTGGTTCGCGGACTGTTAACAGAGTCATAATTTCCTCGGATCGGGATTCAACAGGTGACTTGGGACACCATTAATTTCCCAAGTGGCGACTCTGAATATTAATAATAAATCCCGTTCTGATTGTCACTTCAAGTTGGAAATAACTCCCTTTATTATACCCTTGCGGGTGTAGTAGATAAAAAGGAGGTGTGACAGCTCTGGCGACTCTGCTGGGGAGTCGAACCCAGAATCTCTAGTTCAGGGTTCAGAATTCGAGCTTGGATATATTGTTGTATTTGGCTTTATCTGATTTTCCTACATGTTTCATGCTAAATGTGCAAAATGTTGTTTTTTATCGCTTTGATATTATCTGAACTGCATATAAACTGTGCCGAAACCCTTCGCCTCTCATCTCCGGGGATGTGCTTACTGGTTGAGACTCCCTATTCTGTTAGTGTCAATACCCTGAAATAAGAAAGAGGCCGGACAAGTTACTAAGTCGGATGGCCCTTTGGTTCCCGGTACGTAGCCCCCTCCTCGACTCGAGTTGTCCGCTCGGGTACACAGTCTAGAACACATACCCAGGTTTTGAACCTAGAAGAACTAGACTTCATGCCGGATCCCTAGTAGGAGCGCTTATCTGCATCATGTGCATTTTGACTTAGGGGACTCAACACAGGGGTTGGGTCCGGCTAGGACAGGTGTACCCGGAATAATGGACCATCCTGATGCATCCTACTTGTGCATTTATCTGTTTGGGACTCGCATGCTGACCGGCTTTGAATATCTGGGCAATATTGAAAAAAGAGAGAGAAAAGAGAAATAGCAGTGTAGAGAGCTAGTTACCTATTTTAGAAGAACCAATGGCCAAGTAGTGTCGAAATGCTGCAGGATTTTTTTAGAAAATGAAAGAAAAAGAAGAAAAGGGGTTTGTTTTGTTTGCTAGTGGAAAAGAAAAACAAAAAGAGTTTTATCTTCAAATTAGAAAATATAAAAAGAGTCTTGTTTTCAGAAAGGTGAATTTGCCAACAAAAACCAGAAAAAAAAAGAAAACAAGTTTTATTTTCAACTTAGGAGTGTTTTCAAAATAGTTAGATTTATTTGACCGAACTACGCTGGTTTGATTCTCACCGGATGTGAGATACGTAGGCAACCCTCATCGGGTCCAACCTCCCCTTTTGCAAAAATAACCAAAAATGTCAATTTTGTTTTGTTTTTGTTATAAATAAATCAGGTGATGCCGTTTTGCCAAAATAGCCGAATGTCCCCAAACGGGCGCCGGAAGGCTATTTGTGCAAAAACGGCCATCTTGAGTCATTTGACGGCCAGCAGGCACAACCTTAAAATCTGCTTCACGAAGTGCTGAAAGGCCGTAACTGCCAAACCGGCCGTTCTAAAATTGGAAATCTGAACAAAAATAGTGTTATTTGCTTTCCTTTTTAGGTCAAATAAGTTATTAAATCACCTTAATAAATGTGCAGGATGAGCACGACTCAAAATGAACCCTTTTCAATCATACATAAAATCCCTTTGGAGTTGCGTTTATGGTGGAATGATTTGGGCAAAGAAGGGCAAGATGCGGTCAAGAAATATTTGAAAGGGCTTACCGGTCTGCTTGATATTGCGCCTCAGGGAGATATTATTAGAGCACTGGTTACATGTTGGGACCCAGCACATAATGTGTTCCATTCTTTGGATTTTGAGCTTACCCCGACATTGGAGGAAATAGCTGGCTACATTGGAAAGGATGAGGTTCCGTTGAGGCACAAATACTTGGTTGCTCCCAGAGTTGTAGCTGTACACAAGTTTTTAGACTCCTTGAAAATAGTCAGGGCCGTCTATAACCCAGACCTGGCAAATGGCTTTTGTACTCTAAGCTTCATATATCATCGCTACGGTCATATCGGGGGGTTTAACAACCCAGAAAGTAAGATATGTAGCAAAGGAAACCGCCAGAAGTGGGAGGAGCATCGATGTTTCGCTTTTATGGTGGCTTTCTTGGGGCTTTTAATATTTCCAAGGAAGGATGGGAACATTGATATAAAAATAGCTGGGGTTGTCAGTACATTAATCACTCAAGCCAAAAGTACACTTACGCCTATGATATTGGCCGACATCTTCCGTGCTCTTACAGCTTGTAAAGTCGGGGAAGCTTTCTTCAAGGGGTGCAACTTATTATTACAAATGTGGATGATTGAGCATCTGTGTCATCGCCCTCAGTTCTGAGCTATGGGTCTCCAGAAAAAATATGCATAGAAGAATTTTACACAAGAACTAAAGAGCCAAATTGCCAGAAGGAGTCACGGGATGGACAACATATTTTCGGTCCCTCACTGCTAGCCAAATAGAGTGGACACTGGGATGGTTACCTGTTGATGAAGCCGTATATATGCCGGCAGCCAGACCACATTTTCTTCTGATGGGGCTTAGAAGCATTCAGCCGTACGCACCGTATCGAGTGTTGAGGCAACTGGGGAGATGCCAGATAATACCCAAGGATGATGATCTTAGTTTGCAAGTGGTTGAGATTGGCCCCGATGGCCAGTTTCCTGAAGCTGTGGTCCGCCAAGTCTGGAGCGAATGTCAATATTTGGCGGC
>NW_017674279.1:0-102940 GCF_001879085.1 Nicotiana attenuata | reverse complement strand
TAGTTTCTGAGTTGTTTATAATTATTCAACTGAGATATATTCTCTGAAATGATTAGAATTTGAGATGATTAGCGTATAAACAAAGGATAACTCTCAAATTATTTAAATGGTTACTTAAAATGTCATTTTAAATAATTGAAATACTCTATTTTCCTACTAAAAACTCTTAATTAGCAAATCGTCATCAGTAAAATTCACAACCCTTGGAGAAAAGAAAAGGCCTAACTAATGAACATGCACAGACGTCTTTGTCAAAATTATGCTTTAGCAAGATTGCAATTCTCAAGTGTGTATATGGTCGAGATCGAATGCCTTCGATCTATATGCTTGAGAGATCGGCCGAAGTCCGAGTCCGGGTAAGACCAAGTTTGAGCTCGAAGGACCAGACCCGAGTTCGAGGGCAGAGCATGATGCATACCGAGGTCAAGTGTGCTCGATCTCGAAATAGTACCGTTATGGATTTGTACCAGAACAAGTTAGATTCTTGCCACGTCCCCAAAGTCGTGGCGCAAATCCCCGGAATATGATTGTACTATTCCGTACTAGGCGGTTAGACAGCTGTACCAAGAATATTCCTTACTGTAAATAGAAATATTCCTTATTTAGGGTTCCCCTATTATATAAAGAGCACCCCAATCATTCGTAAGACATCTTATGATCACAGAGAAAAGATTATACTTTCTACCTTTTTGCCTAGTGTTCATCACCATTGTCTTTTAGCTCCATTATTCTTACTTTATTTTTATTATTTAATTGTTCTTACTGCCCTGAGCCACCTCGAGGTCACCAAGGTCGAGGTTACTACTGCTAAGTAACATTAGTTTGATTCACTTATATCTTTCATTTCTACTTCATATTTCTTGATTATTAATTGGTATTGAACTAAATCACATATCTTTAAAATCACTAATAAAATTTAGTTGTTACTCGTATTTTCGAGGTAAACAGTTTGGCGCCCATCGTGGGGCTAAAGATAATAGTGATTATTTCTTTACTGATTCTCGTTACACACGTTATTTTTACACTTTTTCTTGTCAAGATTTGTTGATTTTCAGGCTAAAACATGTCGAGCTCACAAAACGCACCCATTCACGACAACGAAGGTCTTGGAGAAAACAACAACGCAGGAGTCGTTGTACCACCGATAAACCAAGGGGAAGTGCCAAATGTGGAACCTGTTAATATTAGTTCGCACATTGCTTTGAATGTAGATCTAGGCACGGACCCCGAAGAAGATATACGCAAGGAAGCCCGGCCCGGTGGCCAAAGAACACAAGGAACTAAAGAAGGGGGAGTCAGCCTCCAAGTGAAATTCGAGATGCTGCAAGCTCAGCAAATCGCCATCGCTCAACTTCAGAGTCTGAATAGAACTCCAAACACAGTCGAACCAGTAAACACTCGGCGTACTGAACCAGCATTGGAAAGGCCCGATGAAAGTGGCCCAGGGACTGACCCCACTATTATGAGAATGCTCGAGGAACTAACCAAGAGGATCGAGTCCGGAGAAAAGAAAATTGAAGAAAATGATACCCTCTAGTTTTGAAAGGTTTAGACGCCAAAAAGTTCATACAAAAACCATTCCCCCCGAATGCGGCTCCGATGCCCATTCCCAAGAATTTTCGCATGCCCGATATACCCAAATATAACGGGACAACCGACCCTAACGAGCATATTACTTCATACACTTGCGGAATCAAGGGAAATGATATAATGATGATGAAATCGAGTCAGTTTTGTTGAAAAAGTTTGGGGAAACACTATCAAAGGGAGCCATGATTTGGTATTATAACTGTAAGGCCCCGAAAAATTTCGTTAAGTAATTTAGGATTTCGTGGTGCCAAGTAGGCTAAATATAATATTTTATGTGCTATTAAAATGATGTATATCAATTGGATATGGTAAATAAGTGTATAAGTCATATAATAAGTAATATGGGGTCTAATGAGAGGCCTATTCCTAAGTCAAGTTGGAAATTACATAATAGGCTAAAATTCCAAATGAGTTCGCAAGAGTCCAAACTTTGGACGAGCATATCTATATATGTATATGGTATTATATGATGAACAACCTATCAATGAAAGATCTTCAAGTCTAGGTTCTAACGCTTCAAACCGTTCATCATTTGGACATTCCTACACAATGTTTTGATCAAATTACAAAAGGCTGGATTTGCGATCAATTTTGCAACCGCAAAACGGTTCCGCGTACCGCATAAGCAGCACAAAGTGGAGCAGAGACGGGAAAACTATTATGCCATCGCATATTGATTATTTTGTCGCGTAATTGATTATGCTGTCGCATAATGATTATGCTGCAATTATGCTGCCTATAAAACGATTATGTTATAGCATAATTGCACCACATAATTGACTTCGGGGGTCATTTTTGGAAATTTTCATGTCCGACCCAATTCTGATAAATAAGCTTTGGGGCTATTTTCTACTGAATCTAGAGATAGGTGAGAACATTTTAGAGAGAGAAAGAGGCAACCTAGCTATCATAACCCTAAACCCAGACCCGGTCGTGATGGCGCCTCTCGTGAAGACAAGGCCACCAGACACAACACCTAATTCATTTTATGTAATTAAAATAAAACAATTTAAGTCATTAACATGATTAAATCGCAAAGAAAACAGTGAAACAGTATAATTTACAGAATAAAGACAGCCCGACATCGGGGTGTCACCAGTCATGAGCATCTAACATAGTCTAAGAGTGCGAAAGAGTTTATACAATCTATTACATAACTAGGACAAGGGAAATAAAATAGGAGGGAGAAACACTGGGCTGCGAACGCCGAGCAACTACCTAGTGGACTCCGAATAGTCTACTGAGCAATCAACCCTCACTGGCAGGACATGAAGCTTTTGAATTTGCACACAGGGTGCAGGGAGTAAAGTGAGTACTCCAACTCAGTGAGTAATAACAATAAATGAAGACTGAGTGATAAGAAATCACGTAAAAACACAACAACATGCTATAAAGTAGCATAGTAAAACCAAATAAACGCAATAAAACAGTGAAATCTTATAAAACACCTTCGTTCAGAATAAGCTTCTTTAAAACACCTTTTCAACAGTTAAACAAGTAAATGAAAAGCAACTAGAAAAGATAAACACATAAAATCAGCCCCTCGGGCACTATGTCAATTGAATCAGCCCCTCGGGAAATAACATGGAACAACACCGTCCCCTCGGGCTATATCTCATATCACAATGGGTACCCGCGCTCACAGGGGGTGTACAGACTCCGGGAGGGGCCCCTTAGGCCCAAGCGCAATATCAATCCATCTCGTGGCATAATCAATAGGCTCTCAGCCTCATATCAAGACACCCCGTGGCGTACAACTCAAGCCCTTGGCCTCATAATTATAATCAGTACAACACTGCTGCGGCGTGCAGCCCGATCCCATAAAAATCCTCACAGCACAGGCCCTCGGCCCTACTCAGTCAGAAATCTCTAAAAGCCACTCGGGCGCAGTAAAATATAATGCTCAGCCCAAAATATCATTAAAGTGTTAAAACAAAGTAAACATGGCTGAGTTATGTAAACGGTATAATATAGCATGACTGAGTACGGATAAAAATTCAAAATAGTGATGAAATAGCAGTAAAAATCCCCTAAGGGTCCAAATAGTTGGCACGAGGCCCAAACATGGCATTCAGCCCAAAACATGATGATAGCAAACAGTTTTCAATCAAATACGCGGTAAAACAATCATTCGGGATGGACTAAGTCACAATCCCCAACGGTGCACGACCCCACGCTCGTCATCTAGCGTGTGTATCACCTCTATATAGCACAACGATGTGAAATTCGAGGTTTCATACCCTCGGGACAACATTTACAATCATTACTCACCTCAATCCGGTCCAAACTCTAGCCCGCGACGCCTTTTCCCCTTGAATCGGCCTCAACTCGCGTCGAATCTATCCAAAATCAGAATCACGATATCAAAATATGCTAAGGGAACGAAGCCCATGCGAAAGTAATCAATTTACAACATAAATCCGGAAATTAACCAAAACCCGACCCTCATCCCCACGTCTCGGAATTCGATAAAATTTACATCAATAGATTCCTTATCTTCCCACGAGTTCATTCATATCAAAATCACCAAAATCCAACAACAAATGATCCCTCAAATCCCTAATTTTAGGTCTCCAATTACAAGCCCTAGTTCTTCAATATTAGGCTTAAATTACATGATTAATTAGGTAGAAAACACATTAGGATTGAGTATAACGTCCATAAATCTTACTTCCAAGTGTTCCCCATTGATTCCCTCTTCAATCCCCTTCAAAAAGCTTCAAAATCGCCCAAAAATGGAGGAACTTATGCTCAAAACCGCGGAAATGAGCTTTTAAAACATTTTGCCCAGACATTTCAATCCTTCTTCGCGAACGCAGTCAACCCCTCGCGTTTGCGAAGCACAAACTTAAGTTGACCAAATATCCCTCTTATGCGAACGCGACGACCCCCTCGCGAACGCGATGCCTCAGCACTCAACCCTTCGTGGACGCGGCATCACCCTCGCGAACGCGATAACCAACGAGGTCAACCCTTCTGATCGTGGGACCTCCTTCGCGAACGCGAAGGTCAACTTCACAGCCTCCCAGCCTAACCCTTTGCGAACGCGAGGGCCCACTCGCGAACGCGAAGGCCAATTGTCTGCAGCACCCAACAACAGATTTTTGCAATCTTTTTCAACATGTAATGGTCCGTTTAACCACCTGAAACTCACCCGAGGACCTCGGGACCTCAACCAAACATGCCAACATATCCCATAACATCATTCAAACTTGTTCCAACCTACGGAACGCTCAAAACAACATCAAAACACCAAATTCGCATCGGATTCAAGCCTAAGAATTCCAAAATCTTCTAAATTCCGCTTTCGATCAAAAAGTCTATCAAACCACGTCGGAATGTCCTGAAAATTTGCACACATATCCCAAATAATACAACGGACCTATTAAAACTTCCAGAATTCCATTCTGACCCATATATCAAAATCTCACCTATCAACCGGAAAACGCCAAAATTCTAATTTCGCCAATTCAAGCCTAAATCTACTCCAAACCTCCAAAACACGTTCCAATCACACTCCTAAGTCCCAAATCACCTCCAGAAGCTATCCGAACCATCAGAACTCACATCCGAGCCCTTTAACACATAAGTCAACATCCGGTTGACTTTTTCAGCTTAAGCTTTCTTAAAGGAGAGTAAGTGTCTCAAATCTTCTCAAAACTTTTCCGAACCCTAGCCAACTAACTTGGTATCATAGAACCGCTGAACAGGGCAAGAGAAGCAGAAATAGGGGAAACGGAGCGGTAACTCATGAAACGACCGGCCGGGTCGTTACATCCTCCCCCTCTTAAACAAATGTTCGTCCTCAAACGAGTTAAGAAACATACCTGCAACCTCAAATAGGTGAGCATATCTGCTCCGCATCTCCCACTCGGTCTCCCAGGTAGCCTTCTCCACGGGCTGACCTCTCCACTGCACTTTCACTGAAGCTATATCCTTTGATCTCAACTTTCAAACCCGACGCTCCAAAATAGTTGTTGGCTCCACATCATAGGTCAAATCACCATCTAACTGTATCGTGCTGAAATCTAGGACATGAGATGGATCCCCAATATACTTTCGGAGCATAGAAACATGAAATATCTGATGCACACTCAACAAGCTGGGTGGCAAGGCAAGCTCATAAGCCACCTCTCCAATCCTCCGTAGCACCTCAAAAGGCCCAATGAACCGAGGACTCAATTTACCCTTCTTACCAAATCTCATAACACCCTTCATGGGTGAAACCTTCAACAGAACCTTCTCACCAACCATGTAGGACACATCCTGAACCTTCCTGTAAGCATAGCTCTTTTGTATCGACTGTGCTGTACGAAGTCTCTCCTGAATCACCTTCACCTTGTCTAAAGCATCCTGTACCAAATCTGTCCCAATAGCCTGGCCTCTCCCGGCTCAAACCAACCAACCGGAGATCTACACTGCCTCCCATACAAAGCCTCATATGGAGCCATTTGAATACTCGACCGATAGCTGTTGTTATAAGCAAACTCTGTGAGCGGTAGTAACTGATCCCATGACCCTCTGAAATCAATGGCACAAGCGCGCAACATGTCCTCCAATATCTGAATAGTGCGCTCGGACTGCCCGTCCGTCTGAGGGTGAAAAGTTGTGCTCAACTCAACCTGAGTACCCAACTCTCGCTGCACAGACCTCCAAAATTGCGAAGTAAACTGAGTGCCCCTATCTGAAATGATGGAAACTGGGACACCATGCAAACGAACAATCTCCCGGATATAGATCTCTGTCAGCCGCTCTGAAGAATAGGTAGTACACACCGAAATGAAGTACGCGGACTTGGTCAGCCGATCCACAATCTCCCAAATAGCATCGAACTTCTTCAAAGTCAGTGGGAGCCCAACTACAAAGTCCATGGTGATCCGCTCCCACTTCCACTCTGAATGTCCATCCGCTGAAGCAAGCCACCGGTCTCTGATGCTTATATTTCACCTGCTGACAATTGAGACACCGAGCTATGAATCCCACAATGTCCTTCCTCATTCTCTTACACCAATAATGCTGCCTCAGATCCTGATACATCTTCGTGGCGCCCGGATGAATGGAATACCGTGAGCTATGGGCCTCCTCCAAAATCAACTCCCGAAGCCCATCTACATTGGGCACACATATCCGGCCCTGCATCCTCAACACCCCATCATCACCGATAGTCACATCTCTGGCATCATCGTGCTGAACTCTGTCCTTAAGGACAAGCAAATTAGGATCATCATACTGGCGCTCTCTGATGCGCTCATATAAGGATGATCGAGAAATCACACAAGCCAAAACCTGACTGGGCTCCGAAATATCTAACCTCACGAACCAATTGGCCAAGGCCTGAACATCAACTGCAAGAGGTCTCTCCCCAACTGGAATATATGCCAAACTCCCCATACTCACTGCCTTCCTACTCAAGGCATCGGCCGCTACATTGGCCTTCCCCGGATGGTACAATATAGTAATGTCCTAATACTTTAGCAACTCCAACCACCCCCGCTGCCTCAAATTGAGGTCCTTCTGCTTGAACAAGTGCTGGAGGCTACGATGATCAGTAAACAACTCACAAGACACACCATACAAATAATGCCTCCAAATCTTCAATGCATGTACAATGGCAGCCAACTCCAAATCATGAACAGGGTAGTACTTTTCATGGGGTTTCAACTGACGAGAAGCATAAGCAATAACTCTACCCTCCTGCATCAACACACACCCAATACCAACTTTCGAAGCATCATAATACACGGTATATGAACCTGAAGCTGATGGCAATACTAACACTGGAGCTGTGGTCAAGGCTGTCTTGAGCTTCTGAAAGCTTTCCTCACACTCATCCGACCACCTAAATAGAGCACCCTTTTGACTCAACTTGGTCAAGGGCGATGCGATAGATGAGAATCTCTGAACAAACCGGCGGTAATAACCCTCCAAACCAAGGAAGCTGCGAATCTCTGTGGCTGAGGATGGTCTGGGCCAACTCTGAACCGCCTCAATCTTCTTCGGATCGACCTGAATACCCTCACTGGACACCACGTGCCCCAAGAAAGCCACTGAACTGAGCCAAAACTCACACTTGGAGAACTTTGCATAAAGCTTCTCCTCCCTCAATCTCTGCAACACAACTCTCAAATGCTCTGCGTGCTCCTCCTGACTACGCGAATACACCAGAATATTATCAATGAAGACTATGACAAACGAGTCGAGATAAGGCCGAAACACGCTGTTCATCAAAATGCATGAACACTGCTGGGGCATTGGTCAGCCCGAACGACATCACCAAGAACTTATAATGACCATATCGGGTCCTGAAAGCCGTCTTAAGAATATCCGAGTCCCTGATCTTCATCTGGTGATAACCTGAACGAAGATCAATCTTGGAGAACACTCTCGCTCCCTGAAGCTGGTCAAACAAATCATCAATGCAAGGCAAATGATACTTGTTCTTAACTATTACTTTGTTCAACTGCCGATAATTAATGCACATCCTCATAGAACCATCCTTCTTCTTCACAAATAGAACAAGTGCACCACAAGGCGACACACTAGGCCGAATGAACCCCTTATCAAGGAGTTCCTGAAGCTGGTCCTTCAACTCCGCTGGTGCCATACGATACAGTGGAATAGAAATGGGCTGAGTGACCGGCACCAGGTCAATACAAAAATCAATATCCCTATCCGGTGGCATGCCCGGCAGGTCTGCAGGAAACACATCAGGAAAATCCCTTACAACTGAAACAGAATCAATATTGGGAGTCTCTGCACCGACATCCCTCACAAAGGCTAAATACGAAAGACAACCCTTCCCAACCATACACTGGGCCTTCAAGAATGAAATTACCCTACTGGGAGCATAATCAGTCGAACCTCGCCACTCAATCCGTGGCACACCCGGTATAGACAATGTCACTGCCTTAACATGACAGTCCAAAATAGCACGACACGGAGATAGCCAATCCATGCCCAATATAACGTTGAAGTCTACCATACATAACAACAAAAGATCCACTCGAGTCTTCAGACCCCCAATAGTCACCACACACGACCGGTACACACGGTCTACAACTATAGTATCGCCCACCGGAGTAGATACATGAATAGGTGAAACAAGAGACTCACGGGGCATATCTAAATAAAGAGCAAAGTATGATGACACATAAGAATAAGTGGAACCGAGATCAAATAATACAGAGGCATCTCTGTGGCAGACTGAGATAACACCTATGATCACAGCGTCTGAAGCAATAGCATCGGGCCTAGTTGGAAGTGCATAGAAATGGGCCTGACCGCCACCTGATCGACCTCCCCCTCTAGGGCGACCCCTAGCTGACTGACCTACACCCTTAGCTGGCTGGGTGGGTGGTGGTGAAGTAACTGGTGTTGAAGCCGATGGCTGACTCCTATGCTGAGATGAAGCTGCAAGACGACGAGGACACTGCCTCCACATATGACCCATTTCTCCACACTCATAGCAACTCCCGGGTGCTGGAGACGGGGACTGAAGGGAACCCCTAGCACCGGAATGACTATCAGATGCACCTGGCATAGAAGAGCCCTGAACTGATGGAGCACGGGACAAACTCTGAGCTGGAAGGGCACTAAGTGATGACTGGCCCTGATGAGAACTGTGAGAACCATGAACCGATGACGCCCCACGATAACCTGGGCGAGTTGGCTGAGCATGCCTGAATGGACGGCATCTGCCATGCTGAAACGAACCTCTCAAAGAAGCACCACCATAACTGTCAGATCCCCGAGGCCTCTTGGCCTCCCTCTCATCTCGCTCCTGGCAATGAACTGACTCAATCTCACGAGCAATATCTACAACCTCCTCAAAAGTAGCACCAGACACCCTCTCCCTGGTCATGAGAATACGAAGCTAATAAGTGAGGCCATCCACAAACCTCCTAATCCTCTCTCAATCCGTCGGAACCAACCAAATAGCATGACGAGCTAACTTTGAGAACCTCATCTCATACGGCGTTATAGTCATCTCTCCCTGATGCAACCACTCGAACTGTCTGCGCAGCTCCTCTCTGCGAGACTGCAGCACATACTTCTCCAAAAAGAGAATGGAGAACCGTTGCCAAGTAAGGGGTGCGGCACCAATAGGCCTACGCCTCTCATAAGCCTCCCACCAAGTGAAAGCGGCTCCAGAAAACTGAAAAGTAGTGAAAGCGACCCCGCTGGTCTCCAGAATACATGCTTTGCGAAGAATCCTCTGACACTTGGCCAAGAAACCCTGGGCATTCCCGCCCTCTACACCATTGAAAGTTGGAGGCTGAAGTCTACCAAACCTCTCCAACCTGCGTTGCTCGTCCTTCGGCATGGCAGGAGCTACATAGTCCTGAGCAGTTGCAACCGGCTGGGCTGGATGTGCCCCCGGCATTTGAAATCCCTGCACGACCTGCTCAGGTGTGCGAGCGGCAGGAGTCTAAGTGCCTCCCCCGGCCTGAGAAGTAGTTGCGGCTGTAGTAACTGAGACCGCCTGAGCTAAGCACTGCATACTGATAGAATCTGAGCCAAGGCCTCTTGAAGACCCGGAATCATAATGGGCACAGCTGGTGCCTGAGCCGGTGCTGCTAGAGCATCCACAAACTGGGACCTGATCCTGAACTGGGGCGGCTGGTGGATCTGCATATGCTGCCCTAGCTACTGTGCGGGCCACACCCCTACCCTTACCGCCACCATGACCGTGTCCTCGGCCTCTAGTGGCCACAGCTGGTGGTACTGGTGGTCGTCCATCCTGACCGGTAGCGCGTGTCCTCACCATCTGTGAGAGAATAAAATAACAGAAGTTTAATACTCGGATCAACAGATTTGCACGACAAGAATTTCAAGAATATGAAGTTTTTCCTAAAGGTTTTGCAGCCTCTCGAGGATAAATACAGACGTCTCCGTACCGATCCGCGAGACTCTACTAAACCTGCTCATGACTCGTGAGACCTATGTAACCTAGGCTCTGATACCAACTTGTCACGACCCTAAACCCAGACCCGGTCGTGATAGCGCCTCCCATGAAGACAAGGCCAGCCGACACAACACCCAATTCATTTTAAGCAATTAAAATAACACAATTTAAGTCATTAACATGATTAAATCCCAAAGAAAATAGCGAAACAGTACAATTTGCGGAATAAACACAGCCCGACATCGGGGTGTCACCAGTCATGAGCATCTAACATAGTCTAATAGCCTGTTTTGCCAAGCTTCATTTTAGCCAAAAGTGCTTTTTTTGGCCAAAAGCACTTTTGGCCAAAAAATGAGGTGTTTGGCCAAGCTTTTGGAAGGAAAAAAAGTGTTTTTGAGGAGAAGCAGAAGCAGTTTTGGAGAAGCAGAAAAAAGTAGCTTCTCTTCAAAAGCACTTTTCTGAGAAGCACTTTTGAGAAAAATACACTTAGAAGCAGTTTTTTAAAGCTTGGCCAAACACTAATTGCTGCTCAGAAGTGCTTTTCAAACTAATTAGCCAAACACAAACTGCTTCTCACCAAAAGTACTTTTGGGAAAAGCACTTTTGGAAAAAAGCACTTCTCAAAATAAGCTGATTTTTGCAGCTTGGCCAAACGGGCTATAAGAATGCGAAAGAGTTTATACAATCTGTTACATAACTAGGACAAGGGAAATAAAATAGGAGGGAGAAACACTTGGCTGCGAACGCCGAGCAACTACCTAGTGGACTCCGAATAGTCTGCTGAGCAATCAACCCTCACTGGCGGGACCTGAAGCTCTTGAATCTGCACACAGGGTGCAGGGAGTAAAGTGAGTACTCCAACTCAGTGAATAATAACAATAATGAAGACTGAGCGATAACAAATCACATAAAAACACAACAACATGCTATAAAGAAGTAGAGTAAAACCAAATAAACGCAATAAAACAATGAAATCTTATAAAACACCTTGGTTCAAAATAAGCTTCTTTAAAACACCTTTTCAACAGTTAAACAAGTAAATGAAAAGCAGCTAGAAAAGATAAACACAAAAAATCTGCCCCTCGGGCATAATGTCAATAGAATCAGCCCCTCGGGCAATAACATGGAACAACACTAGCCCCTCGGGCTATATCTCATATCACAATGGGTACCCGCGCTCACTGGGGGTGTACAGACTCCGGGAGGGGCCCCCTACGGCCCAAGCGTAATATCAAGCCATCTCGTGGCATAAACAATAGGCTCTTGGCCTCATATCAAGCCACCTCGTGGCGTACAACTCAGGCCCTTGGCCTCATAATCATAATCATAATCAGTGCAACACTGTTGCAGCGTGCAGCCCGATCCCATAAAAATCCTCACAACACAGGCCCTCGGCCCTACTCAGTCAGAAATCTCTAAAAACCACTCGGGCACAGTAAAATATGATGCTCAGCCCAAAATATCATTAAAGTGTTAAAACAAAGTAAACATGGCTGAGTTATGAAAACAATATAATATAGCATGACTGGTACGGATATAAATTCAAAATAGTAAGGAAATAGTAGTAAAAGTCCCCTAAGGATCCAAATAGTTGGCACGAGGCCCAAACATGGCATTCAACCCATGATAGCAAATAGTTTTCAATCAAATACGCGGTAAAACAATCATTCGGAATGGACTAAGTCACAATCCCCAACGGTGCACGACCCCACGCTCCTCATCTAGCGTGTGCGTCACCTCAATATAGCACAACGATGTGAAATCCGGGGTTTCATACCCTCAGGACAATATTTACAATCATTACTCACCTCAATCCATTCCAAACTCTAGCCCACGACGCCTTTTCCCCTCGAATCGGCCTCAACTCACGTCGAATCTATCCAAAATCAGAATCACAACGCCAAAATATGTTAAGGGAACGAAGCCCATGCGAAAATAATCAATTTACAATATATATCCCGAAATTAACCAAATTCCGACCCCCGGGCCCACGTCTCGGAATTTGATAAAATTCACATCAATAGATTCCTTATCTTCCCACGAGTTCATTCATATCAAATCACTAAAATCCAACCACAAATGATCCCTCAAATCCCTAATTTTAGGTCTCCAATTACAAGCCCTAGTTCTTCAATATTAGGCTTAAATTCCATGATTAATTAGGTATAAAACACATTAGGATTGAGTATAAAGTCCATAAATCTTACCTCCAAGTGTTTCCCCTTGATTCCCTCTTCAATCCCATTCAAAAAGCTTAAAAATCGCCCTAAAATGGAGGAACATATGCTCAAAATCGCGGAAATGAGCTTTTGAAACATTCTGCCCAGACATTTCAATCCTTCTTCGCGAATGTGGTCAACCGCTCGCATTCGTGAAGCACAAACTTAAGTTGACCAAAATCCCTCTTACGCGAATGCGACGACCCCCTCGTGAACGCAATGCCTCAGCACTTAACCCTTCGCGGACGCGGCATCACCCTCGCGAACGCGATGACCAACGAGCTCAACCCTTCGTGATCACGGGACCTCCTTCGCGAATGCGAAGGCCAACTTCAAAGCCTCCTAGCCTAACCCTTCACGAACGCAAGGGCCCACTCGCGAACGCGAAGGTCAATTGTCTGCAACACGCAACAGCAGATTTTATCAATCTTTTTCAACAAGAAATGGTCCGTTTAACCATCCGAAACTCACCCGAGGCCCTCAGGACCTCAACCAAACATTCCAACACATCCCATAACATCATTCAAACTTGTTCCAACCTTCAGAACGCTCAAAACAACATCAAAACACCAAATTCGCATCGGATTCAAGCCTAAGAATTCCAAAATCTTCTAAATTCCGCTTTCGATCAAGAAGTCTATCAAACCACGTTCGAATGTCCTGAAATTTTGCACACACATCCCAAATGACACAATGGACTACTAAAACTTACGGAATTCTATTCGGACCCCTATATCAAAATCTCACATATCAACCGGAAAACGCCAAAATTCCAATTTCGCCAATTCAAGCCTAAATCTATTCCGGACCTCCAAAACACGTTCCGATCACACTCCTAAGTCCCAAATCACCTCTCGAAGCTATCCAAACCATCGAAACTCACATCCGATCCCTTTAACACATAAGTCAACATCCGATTGACTTTTTCAACTTAAGCTTACTCAAAAGAGACTAAGTGTCTCAAACCTTACCAAAACTTCTCCGAACCCGAGCCAACTAACCCGGTAACACAAAATACAGCTGAACTAGGCAATAAGAAGCAGAAATAGGGGAAATGGAGCGGTAACTCATGAAACGACCGGCCGGGTCGTTACACTAGCCTTCCAATCACCCAATCTTGCCCAAATTCTCAAGAATCAAGGAAGCTCATCTCTAACTCACTATCCTTCCGGATTATTATTGCTAGAAGGTCTGGTGTATTGTAGTAACTTAAGGAAAGCTCTATTTAGGTATGTTGGCTAAACTTTCTCTCTCGGAATTATATTCCATAATGTTTCCGTATATTTAAGTATGACCAGCTAAAAATCCATAATTTCTACGTTCTAGGTTGTCCCCTATAAACTCATAAACTTGATCATTCCGAACGAGCCTTATATTGAACGATAGATGTTTAAAATATGGGTTGCTTATTAAAATGGTATGGCTTTGAGTTGTGGATTAAATTAAAAGTGGTTTACTAATTAGGTAAGGAAAACTCGATATGCTTAATACTCCTAACCGCTCGTATGCGTACTAAATGTCTTGATTGAGTGTGTCTAGTGGTTGATAAACTATGAAGATGTTGGAAAATAAATTAAATGAACTGGGGAAATAGAGTGTGGACAACGTTTATAATTGTGCCTAGTGATGCCTATGAAATGAGGACATATATGAATCAGATTACGAAGTGAGCCTCGACTCAACTGTCTTAAAATGACTTCTAATATTAAAATTTGCTTAAAAGCTCTATTGAGGTATGTATGTCTAACTCTCTTCTTCTTAGAATCGAACTCTTAGTGTCCGAATAATTGGTGTAAGTTTTCACTTGATCGTGCTAGAATTGATTGCCTTAATGTGTTGGGTTGAAAGATTTATGTTCCGTAATTATTCTAAATGTTTACCATGTAATCATGCTATTTGAGAACGTGGTTATGATTTCCAAGCTCTTTCCCTTATGTGTGCAATGCCTTATGCGATATGACTTATTGGCATGAATGATACTGTTATTAGATACGAAAAGGGAAGGATTTGAATTGTAAAATATGTTCAAGTGCCAAGAAAGACTTAGTAAATGAGGCTGCTTGTGCCACATAACGAAAGATGGCAAAGAAATGTGAATTGAGTTGAACAATTGAAAGAGGTTATGTCTCAAGTGAGATGGCTTAGCTGATCGGGCCGAGATTGAACTCCATGTAAGAACACGGTGGCATTGTTGATGAAATTGTGAATATGGTAATGTGTCACTTGAGATGGCTTAGTCGATCGGGCCGAGATCGGACTCTGTGTAAGAACACGGTGGCATTGTTGATGAAATAGTGAATATGGTTATGTCTCACTTGAGATGGCTTAGCCGATCGGGCCAAGATCGGACTCCGTGTAAGAACACGGTGGCATTGTTGATGAAATTATAAATATGGTTATGTCTCACTTGATATGGCTTAGCCGATCGGGCCGAGATCGGACTCCTTGTAAGAACACGGTGGCATTGTTGATGAAATTGTGAATATGGTTATGTCTCACTTGAGATGGCATAGCCGGTCAGGCCGAGACCAGACTCCGTGTAAGAACATGGTGGCATTGTGAGTTGTGGCACTTGGCACTAAGATTATCAACCTAAAAAGATGGAAAATTGAATCGGAAACTGTGATCCTTACTTGGTGTTTCTTTTGTTTTTTTTTTATTTGTGTAGCACTTATTAATTATTATGACTTCCCTCTCTTTGTTTCACTGTTCATTCTACTGAGATCGGTGTTTGCCTTTACATACTAGTACTATTCGACAGTACTAACGTACCTTTTGTCGGGGGCGTTACATCTTTAAATGGATGTAGGTGGTTCCATAGCAGACAGTGTTGGTCGCAGCTAGTGGTGCATCCTGTTTTTAGCCGACTTGGTGAGTCCCACTTCATTTTGGGGTCCTGTATCATTGTCCATCATGTACTTTGTATTTTGAGGTATAGCCGGAGCCTTGTTGCAATCATTTCCATAGTACTCTTCAGTTGTATTTAGAGGCTCCGTAGACAGGTTGTGGGTGGTGTTTGATATTGGAAATTAAATTAGAAATATTGGTATTTGGAAAATATGTTTCTCATCATAACTATAAAAATTGTAATATTTTGGACATTATGATTGAAACTGCTAATGAAAACAAAATGGAAGTTGTTAATGAAATATTTATAAAGTATGATTAATGAAGTTCATCTCCTCTTTATTAATGAATTAGTTTGGGTAGAATGAAATCTAACAGGCTTTCTTAGTCGGGTTTACTCGGTTGAGCGCCGGTCGCGCTCCTCGGTTTTTGGGGCGTGACAAACTTGGTATCAAAGCCTAAGGTTTTAAAGTGTCCTAGGATGTCTCAGAGCCATGCCTAGTAGAGTCCTTTTTATCGGTATGTTGTCGACCACATCTATAAGTTGGAGGCTATTCGGACATTTAGGAATTTCACCCTTCTTTGATACTCCAAATCGTGCGGTAGAGCTCAAGATAGGGAGCTAATTTCCTTGCCATGTCTTATTCTCCAGATGAGTAATCTTGATACCATAATCCACGAGTTTGAAGCAGTAAGGAGGGAATGACCCCACCATTGAATCCGGGGGAGATTGCCCAAGAGTTTGTTAGGAGAATGTATCGATCCATGGAGGGATTGGTAGAACTTGTTGCTAAAGGAAGTACCCTTGTTCCTATTAATGTCACTGCACCACCAGATCATGTAGTATATCAGTATGTTACCAACGTATGTTAGGGATGTGGAGTCAAGGGGCATCGATTAAGTTATTTCCCTATCAACCTTAAGTCACCAAGTAAGTCACTCCTTAGTACATCATTATGAACAACACAAATTTTTTACTTATTGTATATGTACATCCATATTGAAGAGTTCTCGTAGAACATGGTCTTAACAAGATGTTAAATCACAAAACATGGCATACACCTACTCTTTGAACGAGATGCATTTTTCGTGAATCCACTCTATCACAAATTCTCTTATTTACGTCCTCTTGTGGAATTAAGTTCTATAAATATGTTCTTAAATGGAGTTATAACTTTAGGATTAATACTTCCTACTTGCTTTCCTAAACTCTCAACAAGGGACTATACCTGATGAATTTCTAACAGAATCTTTTTATTTAAATGGACAACATCTGCTCACTTGTGCCTATGCATGCACCGTCATAAATTTTACCTATGTGGTGTCAAGTTCCATGTAAAGCACCCTAGTGTTGCGATCCTTCTCGAGTCACTCTTTTTCTCACTGGTGTATATGGCTTCTATGGTTTGAACAGTCACTCTACTCCCTTGCGAGTATCATCATAGAACCTTTTCACCGTCCAGTAACATGAGAGCATATCTCAGCTCCTACCATATGTGTACATGTCGATTGAAGCGGTCACTTGTCCGTATAAACTTTCTGAGAAATTTGAGGTTTCTACAGATCCGTCGCAGGAAGATCTTTTGTTTGCCCATCTCAGTATGACTTTCATGTCCACTTAGATCATTCTACAGTAAGTAGCTCACTTTGTTCCTAGTATTGTGGTTGCACGTGACGTGGTCCTGTATTGCAGTTTGGGAGTTAATACAACAGAAGCATGCCTAGCTCATAGCAAATGTTTGTTTTCTCTTTACACCGTCACAACATGTGTTGACTGTGTTCCTTAGTTAGCAAATTCAGTGTGCTAGTTTCCAACACTTGTTCGATAACCATGAGAGAACGTGTCCTTCTATATGTCACTATAACACTTCCTTTCTCATAAGGACCTTTAATAGGCTCTCCGTCAAGACCAAATTCACCTTTGGGGGTTATCATTGCACAATGCCTACTTCTCATGTTCTCCTGTCTTTCAGTAGCATCTGGGTACTTCCCAAGTCCGAATCCATGGAGAACTCATTATGAACATCTACAAATCTTCCATGATTATTTTATACTGTCTCATTGGGTTCCGTTGTCTTTACACACTCGACTTCTAGAATCATGGACTATGTCCTTGTCATGTGCGGGGCGTTTTGCTATCCTTGGCATTCCACCTCCCTGGATGGATAGGAGTTTTATTTATCTTTCTCCCCGGAGCATCATGTTAACCATTAGAACCCCTCTAACAAATACATGATTTCATCCCAATATTAAGATGTCCTAGATATGTGGTTTCACTCGTGAAAGGTTGAGATTAGATGCTTTCAGATTTTTGCACACATCATGAGCATATCGATTTGGAAGACAAGTTGTCGTATCTTTAGTTATCTCATATAGGGTTAGTTGTTGGGAAGGGTTAAATTGTTTGAATTATGATAATCTCATAAGCGTTTAACTTCTTTTCATCCTCATGGGTTTGTGTCATAGATTCCTTGTGCCAGTTAATGTTAAGAGTGTAATTCAACTTCATGTATTTCTTTTGAAATCTCTGTCACATCCATGTTGCAAGAAACTTACCATTTGGAACTAAACTAACTTTCCTTACACTCAAGGAGTCAACCGGTGTAATATACTTGACCACTTCTCCTTAGAGCTTACTATTGTCGGGCAACGCATATATGGAAAGGAACAATTGTTACTATCCCTTGCATAACTCGTCGCCTCCCAAGAATAACCGATGCTAGCATCTTCATCCTCCCGATCATGCCTCCCATGTATCTCATGTCTAGAAAGACCCACTTCTTTTAGATCTCAGGATCACCGTACATGGTTACCAACTTACCAATGCATGCTAGTTACCTCTATGCTCCATTTATCTAATAATTGATGTCGTCATAATGATTAACCATGAAAGCATTATTAGTAGTAATCTTCGTTTCTCTTAGCATATAACCTCATGAAATACTCTACTCAGCACATTAAAGGATTCCTGAATAATTCCATCCCAATCATGAACTGCGTTATTCTTTATTGTATTAAATCTATTGGGTATTGAAGGTTCAAACATGTCAAAGAGGAAGCATCACCGTGTGATCACATATATTTGATAGGTAATTTTATGGTCAGTTTATGATAGCACATCTTAGAGTAATTGTTGAAGGTCATCAAAGGTTAGTGTGGGTGTTCACGTAGAGATTTAGAGTTTAGGAGGGTGAACGGGTTATTCTCAACTCCCTGAAAATGTTATGCAAATTGATAATGAAGGTGAAATAAGTGTAGTTCACATTAGGCCGCACTATGAGTATGAAGTCTTCCCATCGTTATTCCCTATGTACCCTGTATTTTCATGTGCCTATGTCTAGGAAGGTATTTCGAGATACTTTGTGTATAATTCCCGTGGAAACTACTGAAGGTGAAGTTAATGGATGGTTGGACTATGAGGGGTATCTATTTGTCATCCTCGTTAGGTAAGTTAGGGAATTGAGATTATTTCCGTGAATGTGTTATGGCAAAGTCTGTAAGTCGAGGAGGCCACCTTGAAGGCTGAAACTGTCATGGAAAGAAAATATTTTCTCTTGATTGTATAACAATTGGTTTTGATTTGAAAGGTACCTTCTAGGTGTTATGATTTAAAAATGTGCAATCCGTGTCCAGGTATTATTATGATAATGTAGTGCTTGTAATACTGAGATTAATGTTATTGATATATACATTTTGGTGCTTTGTCGAGTTGTGGATGTGTTGTTAGGATGGTTTTGGTGGTTCTCTGGCAGGTGGATAGGCCTAGTTACAAAGGAGATGCTGCCGAAATTTCTAAAAAATTTGGGAGTTGGTTAAAATTTAGGGACTTGAGGTAGATGAGAAAAGAGATATATTATGTTAAGTGTTTGGGGTAGACTCTACTTCTCATTCAAGGACGAATGATCCTAAGTGGGGGAGAATATAAGGCCCCAAAAAATTTTGCTAAGTAATTTAGGATTTCGTGGTGCCAGGTAGGCTAAATACAATATTTTATGTGCTATTAAAATGATGTATATCAATTGGATATGGTAAATAAGTGTATCAGTTATATAATAAGTAATGTGGGGTCTAATGAGAGGCCTATGTCTAAGTCAAGTTGGAAAATTACATAATAGGCTAAAATTCCAAATGAGTTCGCACAAGTCCAAACTTTGGACGAGCATATCTATATATGTATATGGTATTATGTGATGAACAACCTATCAAATGAAAGATCTTCGAGTCTAGTTTCTAACGCTTCAAACCGTTTGCCATTTGGACATTCCTACACAAAGGTATGATCAAATTACCAAAGGTTGGATTTGCAATCAATTTTGCGATCGCAAAACGGTTCCGCGGACTGCATAAGCATCGCAAAGTGGAGCACAGACGGGATAACTATTATGCCATTGCATATTAATTATGCTGTCACATAATTGATTATGTTGTTGATAATGCTGTCACATAATGATTATGCTGCAATTCTGCTGCCTACAAAACGATTATGTTATAGCATAATTGCACCACATAATTGACTTCGGGGGTCATTTTTGGAAATTTTCATATCCGACCCAATTTAGATAAATAAGCTTTGGGGCTTCAGTTGGGGCTATTTCTACTGAATCTAGAGAGAGGTGGGAGCATTTTAGAGAGAGAAAGAGGTAGCATAGCCTCCAATCACCCAATCTTGCACAAATTTTCAAGAATAAAGGAAGCTCATCTGTAACTCACTATCCTTCCGGATTATTATTGCTAGAAGGGTTGGTGCATTGTAGTAACTTAAGGAAAGCTCTATTGAGGTATGTTGGCTAAACTCTCTCTCGGAATTAACTTCCATAATGTTTTCGTAAGTTTAAGTATGACCAGCTAAAAATCCATAATTTCTATGTTCCAGGTTATCCCCTATAAACTCATAAACTTGATCATTCCGAACAAGCCTTATATTTAACGATAGATGTTTAAAGTATGGGTTGCTTATTAAATTGGTATGGCTTTGAGTTGTGGATTAAATTAAAAGTGGTGTACCAATTAGGTAAGGAAAACTCGATATGCTTAATACTCCTAACCGCTCGTATGCGTACGAAATGTCTTGATTGAGTGTGTCTAGTGGTTGATAAACTATCAGGATGTTTGAAAATGAATTAAATGAACTGGGAAAATAGAGTGTGGACAACATTTATAATTGTGCTTAGTGATGCCTATGAAATGAAGAAATATATGAATCGGATTACGAAGTGAGCCTCGACTCAACTGTCTTAAAATGACTTCTAAAAGTAAAATTTGCTTAAAAGCTCTGTTGAGGTATGCATGTCTAACTCTCTTCTTCTTAGAAGCGAACTCTTAGTGTTCAAATAATTGGTGTAAGTTTTGACTTGATCATGCTAGAATCTATTGCCTTAATGTGTTGGGTTGAAAGATTTATGTTCCATAATTGTTCTAAGAGTTTACCATGTAATCATGCTATTTGAGAACGTGATTATGATTTCCAAGCTCTTTCCCTTATGTGTGCAATGCCTTATATGATAGGACTTATTGTCATGAATGATACTGTAATTCGAACGTATGAAAAAGGAAGGATTTGAATTGTAAAATGCGTTCAAGTGCCAAGAAAGACTTAATAAATGAGGCTGCTTGTGCCACGTAACGAAAGATGGGAAAGAAATGTGAATTGAGTTGAACAATTGAAAGAGGTTATGTCTCAAGTGAGTTGGCTTAGACGATCGGGCCGAGATCGGACTCTATGTAAGAACACGGTGGCATTGTTGATAAAATTGTGAATATGGTTATATGTCACTTGAGATGGCTTAGCCGATCGGGCCGAGATCGGACTCTGTGTAAGAACACGGTGGCATTGTTGATGAAATAGTGAATATGGTTATGTCTCACTTGAGATGGCTTAGCCGATTGGGCCGAGATCGGACTCCGTGTAAGAACACGGTGGCATTGTTGATGAAATTGGGAATATGGTTATGTCTCACTTGAGATGGCTTAGCCGATCGGGCCGAGACCGGACTCCGTGTAAGAACACGATGGCATTGTTGATGAAATTGTGAATATGGTTATGTCTCACTTGAGATGGCTTAGCCGGTCAGGCCAAGACATCTCTCTATACTCTTTCATAGCTACAGCTACTACGCAATCGCTTAATCTTCCTGAGTCTGAACTCATCAACAATACAGGAAAATCTACTTCGTTCCACAATTAAACAATATGAAAGATCCATCAACACACTCATAACTCGAGACTATGCGTCATATCAAGACAGGAATCAAGCACCCAATAGTCCTTTTTTATATCTCAAGCAAACTCTTCTCGTCACATTCAAATCATCTAAACACATCCCGCAGTCACATCATATTTCATCATATAGCCATCTAACCACTCACCGAGCCATGAATTCTACTCATAGGGACACTACCGGACAAATAAGTCCAAAAGCATATATTCACACAACTGAAATCCTCGTGCTTCAGCTACAGTCAAAATCTGGCCTCAAGTCCTCCAGGCTGGCCCATCATCAGCACATAGAAATCACATATCGCACCTCATCCATGGAATCACAAGTCGTCGACGCACAACTGATACTGAGCGTTCACATACGCATACGAGTGCGTAGAAGGAATTCAAAGAGTTGTGCTTCAAGCCGAATCAATATCGCAGGGTAAGGAAAGAAAGATGGGAAATTTATCCTAAATGCCCTGTAGCCTATCGAAGATAGGTATGGACGTCATCATATCGATCCACAAGACTCTACCAGACACTTTCTCATGACTCATAGAACCTATGAACCTAGAGCTCTGATAACCAACTTGCCACGACCCAAAATCTAACTAATCGTGATGGAACTTAAACCAACCAGCTAGGTAAGCCAATTAAGCACTATCCAATTTAATGAGATTTATTTAGACAAATGAATGATAAAATAACTGAACTTTTATACATTTTCCAAGCACTGGTAGTACAAATCATGAGTTTCTAAGATTTAGAATTTACAAAACTGGTATGAAATAAAGTACATCATCTGTCTGAAATATACATGAACAGATTAAAATTCCAAAGCTACTAAGATCAAAAGGCAGTTGTGACCGGAACGCAGGTACATCTTCAAATCCAGCTCCTGCCGTACACAGCAAACCAACATCTAACATCTGCATGCAGGATACAGAAGTGTATTTTGAGTACAACCGACCCCATGTACTCAATAAGTAACAAACCTAACCTTAGGTCGAAAATAGTGACGAGCTGGAACAAGGTCGGAGACCAACACCAATATAGTTCATAACAACATAATAAAAGTGATAAAAGAAGTAACTCAGAGATATAATGCGCAGCTCGTTCACAGTTCCAAAAAATAGGCATGCTTTTCAAGTATATCAGTAAAAACCCAAATCTTTTACCGTAATCACCAAAATATGAGTAAGTTTGTAAAACTATAATTTTTCCTAAAACCTTCAACAGGTAAATGTTTCATTTTCAAATAGCATAAGGAAAAATACATCTCTATGCCTACATGTCAATGAGTATGTAAAGTCATGAATGATACAATACCGTGCAACATAAGGAAAAATGCATCTCTATGCATGTATGTCAAGCGTGCATGTCGAATGCGATGCAACTAAGTGATAAAACCATATGCATACTCTCCGAGTATCAGTTCACTCAGTCCTCCCAGCCACTCAGTCCTCACAGTCACTCAGTCCTCCCAATCACTCGGAACTCGTTCTCGGCACTCGCATTCAGTAGGTACATGCGCTCACTATGGGTGTGCAGACTCCAGAGGGGCAGATCCATCCCAAGCGCTATAATAGGCCAATCATGGCATGAATCAATAATACCTGTTGCGACGTGCAGCCCGATCCCATAAGGAATCAATAATACTTGTTGCGGCGTGCAGCCCGATCCCATCAATATTCTCACAATCACTCCCTCGGCCTCACCCAGTCATTAATCTCTCCAGTCTCTCGGGCTCACAATGTCATGAAAATCAGCCCAAAATGATGACGTAATGTATCAATAAATGGTAATAGAGACTGAGGTATGATATGCAGATGAATGCATATGACCGAGTATGTAATTGCAATGTACGCAAATAACTCAACAGCAGAAATGACCTCAGTGGGTCCCAACAGGATAAGCATATAGGCGATACATGGTTTCTAACATGGATCACAGCTCAATGACTCTAGCACGTAGAGTTTTCATAGATTCAAATAAGATTAGGTAACTACATAGTACCACAAAAATTACCGAGTCACAATTCACACGGTGCACGCCCACACGCCCATAACCTAGCATGTGCGTCACCTCAACACCAAACACATATCACATATATTCAGGGGTTCACACCCTCAACACCAATTTTAGAAGTGTTAATTACCTCGAACAAGCCAAATTCAATATCGAGCAAGCTAAATGATACTCCAAAAATGCAATCCCGCGCGTACTGACCTCTTAACGGCTTGAAACTAACCAAAAGCAACTCAAATACATCAAATAGTGCCTAAAAAACAATTCCAAATGATAAAGGTCGAATCTTTAATCAAAACCCCAAAGTTAACCAAAGAGTCAAACCTGGGGCCACACCTCGGGACCAAACAAAACTTACAAAAACTAACAATCCATCCGATTACGAGTCCAACCATACTAGTTTCACTCAAATCCGACTTCGAATCGATGTTCAACACTCAAAAATTCACTCTATGAAACTTTAGACAAAAACCTCCAATTTCTCTCTTGAAATTCTCAATCAAATGCCAAAAACGAAGATATATTCATGAAATAAAATTAAAACCGAGTAGAGAATACTTACCCCAATCCATATGGTGGTGAAAATTGGTTCAAAAATTGTCTTAATCCGAGCTCCATAGCTCCAAATATGCAAAAATGGTCGAAACCCCCGAAATGGATTTAATAGAGTCTGCCCAGCTATTACACTTCGAGAACGCGGACAATTCCACGCGTTCGCATAGAACAAGCTGAAACTTCCTCTTTTGCGATCGCACCATCACAGTCGCGAACGTGATGATCATTCTCCTAGAGCTACGCGATTGCGTTCAACACTTCGTGACCGCGAAGAACAAACGCCTGACATCTTCAGGCTTTCCTTCCTTTTACGTAAACGCGTTGCTAGACTCGCGAACGCGCTGGACATTTGTCTCAACCTTCGCGGACGCGTCTGAGGACTTGCGAACACGATGAACAACTTTTCCCCAGCCATAAAACAATGCTACGCGATCGCGAAAAGGAAACCAGATGCTCAGTAGAACAGCAATGCCAAAATGAAGGAAAATGATCCGAATTCGATCTAAAACACGCCTCAACCCTTCGGGACCACGTCCTTACATTCCAATAAGTCCCATAACATAACAGGACCTAATCGAGGCCTCAAATCACTCATAACAACAACGAAAGGATGAATCGCACCTCAAATAAAACTTAAATGAACTTTTAACTTCCAACATTCGCGCCGAAACATATCAAATCAACTCGGAATGAACTCCAATTTTGCACAGAAGTCCCAAATGGCATAACGAAGCTATTCCAATTCCCGGAAACACAATCCGAATTCGATATCCTCAAAATCAACTCTCGGTCAACTTATGAACTTTTGAAACCTTCAAATTTCCAACTTTCTCCAATTAGCACCAAAACCTTCTAGAAATATCCAAATGCGAATAAGGACATATGCCTGAGTCCAAAATTATCATCTGGACCTAGCGGAACCATCAAAACTCCAATCTGAGCTCAAATATTAAAAGATCAAACTTGGTCAACTCTTCCAACTCTAAAGCTTCAATCATGAAATTCATTCTTCCAAATCAATTCGAATAACCTGAAAACCAAAACCGACGATTCACACAAGTGATAATACATCATACGATGTTGCTCAAGACTTCAAATAGTTGAACGGAATGCATATGCTCAAACCGACCGGCTGGGTCGTTACACTTATCCACTATACTAAATCAAGAGAAAGACAATTTTTTTTTTCATGTTTTACCCTTATCATTAACTACTCATTCCCTAAATCATTTTTCAAGATTTTTGAAAATGTTATCATTATTATGAGTAAATTGTAAAATATATATTTCGTTTATTTTTTCTTCAAGGGAGTGAAAAGTTAAAAGTGGACAACTAAAAATGAACGGAGGGAGTACTATCTAAGCAAACCCCCACAATGTTAATCAAGGTTTGTGTGATATTACTATATAATTATTTATGTGGTATAATTACTGCACTACTAATTAGGGGCATCTCAACGGAATTGGTGGATTAAATTTAAATTATATTTAAAGGCCTTATAAACTTATTTCATAAAATCATATAATAATAAGACACAAAAAAACTTGCTTTTTTTTAATGGATCAACTAAATATGAAGAAGTTGCTTACCCGAGAAACTGAGTTGAAACTAGAAAGTAAAATCTTAAATTATAAGATAAAAAAATAAATGTACATGGAAGAGGGAAAATTAGAATTAAAGAGGGAGGTACATGTACTAACTAATGAAAGAAAAGCTTAGCATTATTTACTCACTCGTCTACCCAGCCTCAATCAAACAAAAAATATATAAAATTTTGAATTTTTTGTCAATAATAATTACATGATATATACAATATTATGTGTTATATATTAAGTAATAATATAGTATGGAGTAGTATTTTTGGGGCCTTGTAGAATTTGGGGGCTAAGGCAATGACTTGAGCAGCCTTACCCTTCAACTGCCCTATTAATAATAATACATTCTATTAATTACACATGGCGACATGGAAATAAGAATTTCATCATAAAGAATAAAAATGCTCTCTTTTTTCTGGCAACCAAGAACTCCTTGAGGCTAACTGGCGCATAATTCAAAACTGGGAGGATAATAGACCCGCCCTTTTACCCTTTTCCAGTTGAATATCAGGATTTTTATCTGCAGGATTAGTACCCTAAAAATATGCTCTCTTGTGTTTAAAAAATTTATAAATATACACGTAACAAGAAGTTTTGGCCAATATGCAAAATTCATTCTTTTCCCAAGGGGATTTTGTTGAAGCCTCTTTAATAAATAAATAAATAAATAAGCAACAAATAAAACGTGTGTGTGACAAATTAAATGTCAGAGTATCTAAGAGGTTAATTAGTCCTTCTATTAATTAATAAGTATTTTAAAATTCATATATTTTCCTATGATAAGCATATAAATACGGACGCCGCTCCTGGGCATAGCTATTCATAGCTCTCCTTTCTGTGATTCCAGTAGTGAGCTCCAAATTGTGTTATTGTTTTGCATAGTTGATTGTCCCTTGCGCAAATGTTGTATTCGTTTTGGCACTCTTAAAAACTCATGATGATACACCTAGTGGATCATGTTATTTTGGAGCAAAATTGACTCGATGTCCCTTTGCCAGGACCTATATGAATGTGTTAGTGCTGATGGGCCTCTATGTATTTTCATGATTTGTTATTACTTTATAAACTACTGTATGATGGTATGACACTGCCCAAAGCCCAATTGCACGTGTTTGATGACACTCAAATCACCATATGTTTGTTTGATATTATGGACAAAATCAATAGGCTCGTCATATGGAAGTTATGTTGTTCGGTGTTTGTCATGTTGTCGCACCCCGTTTTTCCTTCGCGAAGTCTGGGTTTCGACATTCATTGGGAACAACTCGCTTCCTTTTGGGAATTGGATATTTGAAGAGTCTGTCACCTAACAGATTAAGGTGCGTTAGGGCACCTAGAGAAATTAACTCATGTAACCAGTTTGCATTACCAGAGATTAGGGTAAGGGCTCAAAATAACCTTGAGGAGAAGGTGTTAGGTACCCCTCGCGGTCCACAACGGTGGGTCCCGGCCGAATTTAGTTATGTGAATCAGTCATTTAACAGGTAAGCAGTCTAAGCACACATTTGCAAATAAGGGTAGTTTATGCAGTCTAAGCACACATATATAATCAAGGAAGTTTAGATGGTCCAAGCACGCATATGTAAATTTAAGAAGTTTAGACAGTCTAGGCACACATACTTGAATTAGGGAAGTTTGAACAGTCCAAGCATACATACCTAAATTAAGGAAGTTCAGGCAGTCTAAGCACACATATGTGAATTGGGGAAGGGAAGTCCTAAGTTGATTAGCCTATAGAATCACATATGTACAATACCCGGTATACCTTTCTCAACTAGAGGGGTTACACGTGGCATTAGCGCACAGGTCATCATATCCTTTTACTACCCATTACCCTCCCCTTAGTGGTTATATAAGCAAGTTTAATTAACGAACTGTAAGCGTGCTTTACCAGTCCCTTCCTTGTGGTCCCGGAGGTGTTTAGGACCTCTATACTTAGGCAGTTCTAGACACTCCTAAGGTATTTAAAAGGTAAAATCTAAACGACAACAAAGAACACATAGGACTGTCAAATAAGGAAGCAATTAGGGGCTCATGTTTTACCTCCACACACAAACAGATACGTAGCACGTCTCAAACAACTGATTTTAAAGAAATTCAGAAATCCCTGGAACATGGTATCTAGATGAACATCACAAACACAGAATATGCAGGATTTGTTTTAAGGAGAAGTGGCAGAATCCTATTCAGCTTGCCTACTGGTTTTATAGCCTGCTAAACCTGGACGATTTCACACATAAAGAGAGCCCAATTTCACAGTTATAAAACCATTAACTACCTAAGGCTTGCCTAGGCGTGGGTCTATGTGTAATCATAATTCTAGGAATTGGTTAAGACAACTTGAGGTCATTCAATCCTATAGTTATACTGAATTAGGTGATTTAATGTTACAGAACTGATTTTATGCATGCTTACACTAGAACATGATATCTATGTGTTGGACTATTCTTAAACCTTTTATAGACAGCTATTCATTTAAGCGATGCAGACATGATTTAGAGCTAATGCAAACAGAGTCCTAAATAAGGATTTCTAATGCACAGAGAGAGATGACCATTTTATTGAGCATGATTACAGCAGTAGTTTAATGACATGATTTCTATGTGATAACAACTTATGCAGAATCAGAAATGAAGTGATGAACTATAACATGTTTTCTAATATGTAAAGGCAGTAAACGTGAACATCCTAAGGCAAGATTTCTAATGCAAAGAACATAGACCAATGACATGTTTCTAATGCGAGTAACATAGCATATAGACCTAAAGCATGATTTATATCACAATATAAACCCAAAGCAGGAAATTCATCTACATAAACCTAAGAGCATGATTTCTATTGCAGATCACATATATGAACCTAAAAGCACGATTTCTACCCGGTTTTCACAAAAATCATATAGGAACCCTCCCTTTTTTACTAATCACCCCAACATCTGTTTACAAAGGAATATTACTACAGACCAGGACCAAATAAATTACATAAATAAATGAAGTTATACTATAGGGAGCCTAAATCAGGCCCAAAGTAAACTTGGGAATGCCAGGCCTTCAATACAGTCTCAGAAAGCCAAAGATCTCGCAGACAATAATGCGTGTCTTGGTGTGTCAAAGTTCTCTAAGGACCTCAAGGATCCCGGGCAGTGCTAACACCAAGACCTTTCTCAAATGGGGATTGGTTATGTGCAGTGTGGAAGGGCCAGCCCTGGTATGCCAGAGTTCAGAGGGATCTTAAGGATCCCTAAGCAGTACACACACCAAAGGGGCAGAACTTAATAGTCTAAGAGCAGGGTGAGAGTGCTTGACATAGTGTTGAAAGACTTAGTAAAATAGTGTAGAGAAAAGATTCAGAAATGGAAAACAGTTTTTAAATATGCTAGGAGAGACCAGTTTTGAGAAGAATACTAAGAGTAGGAGCAACAATTTTGAAATTATTTTGAGGAAAGCATACTCAGCATATAACCCAATTAATCATAGAATACCCAGATTCACTTAACAAGCAGACTTACAAACAGGGAGGTGAAGGTGATTGGCAACATATAGGGTTGAAACCACATAAACGGTTGGTAATGGTCGGAGAATACTCAGAATCTTCATAGATAGGAGCTCTTCGCCCGTGATGACGATTAGGGTTAGGGGTAGATCGAGAGATAATTGGAGAGTTAGGGAGATGATGACGGGGGTCCAAGAGGAATGAAGGGGTTTAGGGTTGGTTTAGAGGTAAATAAGGTAAGTTTTAATATGGACCGTTGATCTAAAGGATCAACGACCACGATTTGATGGGGGTTTGGGTCGGGTAGGTGCAGATTGGGCTTAGGGTGAATTGGGTTGGTATTATTAAGGGATTTGGGCTAGTATTAAAAGGGTTAGGTCCGAAAAATTAGAGAAATTAAAAAGGCTATTTGTTAAATACCCAAATAATTGATAAAAATATTTTATAAAATAATTAACAGATTATAAAAATAATTTTCATGCATAGAAATATTTTAAACAGTTACTACATATTTAGAAAAAATACAATGAGGCTATTTTTTTGTAAAAATAATGTAATAATGTACACATGGGCTATAATTGCAAAATTATTGTAATTGTAACCAAAAGGTATCTGGCCATTTGTAAAATAATTTGAACCTAATATAAATAGCAATATTAAGTCATGAAATGCAATAAAGTCATTTGTGATGCAATTTGTAATTATTTATGTAAATAAAATACTAGGATAAAATTAATTTAAAAATATAGAAATTATGAAAAAATATCAATTGATGCTAATGCATAGTTTTGAAAGTATATATGCTCTTTAAAAATATTATAGGGAAAAATTTGGTATCAACAACTGCTCCTCTTTACCCGGGAAGGATGAAAGAGTTTTCGAGTAAAGAAATGATGGCCAATATTGACCGAATGGGGTGTTTTCAGAAAAAATAGAGGCCAAACTCTGATCTTTGAGCTGCCTCCATATCCCTGCTTTTACAGAAATCAGGCCATGTGTAGTTCCGGATCCAACGGCGAGCGGAAGCCGATGGAGTTGTTATAGGAATGGTAGCCAATTTCAGTGAAGGTTCTTTTGTGAAGGGTAATGTCGCATGGAGTTATGATTATGGGTCTGGAGTATATCAGATGTATTATAGGGCAGATATCCGAACATTGCAGAGTAGGTGGGTGATTGATGGGAATTGGTCATGAAGGGTAAAGTGAAAATGGGGTGAGCGGAAACCGGAGCGAAGGTTGCTCCTGTCTGAAAACGGTTGCCTCCGGGATCACCTGCAAACTCAAAATATGATGCATGCACTACGTAGATTACTGCAAAAATTTAATCGTGATGCAAATTCCTTTTGGACCATGAAAGATTGCCTTTGGACGGTGCGGATGACATCCTTAGACTATGATGTCCTGGGCCATGAATTGTGAGATAGGAGTGTCACGGCCCCAAAAAGCGACTCGGTCGTGATGGCGCCTATCGTGAAACTAGGCCAGCCGACACAACTCCCGAATCAACCATTTTCCAATAAAAGTTGTTTTTATATTATTTATAAACCAATAATCTCTTAATGAAACTCAAAAGAAAAGTGCGGAATAATTACACAAGCCCGACATCGGGGTGTCACTAGTCATGAGCATCTACCAAGGTCTGAATACAACAAGAGTCTAAATATGTACTAAATACAGTAATGAAAATGAGGGGAAGGAAAGCAATGCTGCGAACGTCGTGCAGCCACCTTGCTAACTCCGATGACTCCGCCTCTGAACAATCAACACCCGCTATCGGGTTCCAAAATGCCTAAATCTGCACGCGATGTGCATGGAGTAATGTGAGTACTCTAACCCAGTAAGTAATAAAAGTAAATAAAGACTGAGCAGTAAGAAACGATGAATCCACGTTATGATAAACTTAGTAAGCACAACAAGCTTTCAAATCAGAATACGAGTCAATCGTCTCATTTAAAATCTACTTTTTGGTAAAAATCATTTGAAGATGCTATCCAACAGTTTCAATAGAGGTTCAATACAATTTATAATTAAAGAGGTGAAAAATCATAATCGGCCCCTCGGGCAAAACATAGTTCGTATACAGCCCCTCGGGCAAAACGGGAATCATAAACACCTCATATCATAAAAGTCTCAGTGGAAATAACAAAGCCAAATCAATGATTAAATACCGAATATCTCATAAGAACTCCAGCTTAAATGAAAGTTGTTTGAAAGCATTTGTTCAACATTTTCAACAGAGGCTCAGTATAAAGAGGAGTGGAAACACCAATTTCATAAAAACAAGCCCCTCGGGCAAAGCATCACTCATATATGTATACAACCCCTCGGGCCAGCCTCTCAGTCACTCGAGACTCAACTCTCATCAATCAGCACTCACACTCAGCACTCACACTCAATAAGTACCATATAGTAACCGCTGCGGCGCGCATCCCGATCCATATATCGCTGCGGCGTGCAGCCTGATCCATAAATATAGTCGACTGCGCTCACTGGCGTGTGCAGACTTCGGAGGGGCTCCTACAGCCCAAGCGCTATATCGCTGCGGCGTGCAGCCCGATCCAACATACCGCTGCGGCGTGCAGCCCGATCCATATACATATATATATATATATATATATATATATATATATATATATATATATATATATATATATATATATATATATATATATATATATATATATACACATTTCTGTAGCGCGCAGCCCGATCCATAAATATATAATCCTCACAACCAGGCCCTCGGCCTCTCTCAGTCATTAACCTCACCATCAGACCCTCGGTCTATCTCAGTCAATACCCTCACAATCAGACCCTCGGTCTATCTCAGTCATCAACCTCACAATCACTCGGACCATCAGTAAAACAAGGAACTCAGCCTAATCAGCTTTCACATTTTAAGAATTAAAGTGATAAAACCAGGTTTAAACAATAAACAGGTAAATCATGACTGAGGATATGCTTTCAAAACAAATAGAGTGAGGAAAAATAGTAAAAATGCCCCTAAGAGTCTCAACAGGTCGGCACAAGGCCCCAAACATGGCATACAGCCCAAAATATAATATCAATCTCTAAAATACGGAATATCATAAGATTTCAAATCAAATACGCGACTTAACAGTCGTACGGTATGGACCAAGTCACAATCCCCAACGGTGCACGATTCCACACTCGTCATCTAGCGTGTGCGTCACCTCAAGTAGCACAACGATGTGAAATCCGAGGTTTCAAACCCTCAGGACAGCATTTACAATCATTACTTACCTCGATCCGGTCCAAACTCTAGCCCGCGATGCCTTTGCCCTCACAAATCGACCTCTGGATTCTCCAAATCTAGCCATAATCAGTACATAACCATTAAAATATGCTAAGGGAACAAAGCCCACTCGGAAATATCCAACTTACATCAAAAATCCCGAAATTGCTCCAACCCGACCCCCGGGCCCACGCCTCGGAATCCGATAAAAGTCACATCAATAGAATCCTCATCCTCTCACGAGTCTATACATACCAAGAACATCAAAATCAGACCTCAAATGGTCCCTCAAATCCCAAATTCTAGGTCTCCAATTACAAGCCCTAGTTCTTCAATACAAGGCTTAAATTCCATGATTAATTAGGTAGAATTCACATAAGAAACGAGTATAAAGTCCATAAATCTTACCTCCAAGTGATTCCTCTTGAATCCCTCTTCAATCCTCTTCAAAAAGCTCCAAAAACGACCAAAAATGGTGGAAATAAACCCCAAAATCGCGGACAAGACGACTATTTAAACATTCTGCCCAGGCCTGAATCCTTTTTCTCGAACGCGATCAAAGCCTCGCGTTCGCGAAGCACAAAATAACTTTGACCAGAATTTCCTCTTCGCGATCGCGACCTGCCCATCGCGAACGCGATGCTTCCTCAGACTAAACCTTCGCAATCGCGTTACAACACTCGCGAACGCGATGAATAAAAATGCCTCAAGTCCAGCTGACCAAATTACTCTACGCGAACACGGTCCACTCTACGCGAACGCGATGACCAAACATCCAGCCCTTCACGAACGCATAGCCTCCCTCGCGAACGTGAAGTCTTGACTCCCAGCCTTTATCAACTAACCCTTCGCGAACGCGAGGGCCTACTCGCGAACGCGAAGGCCATTTCTCTGCAACACTGATCAGCAATTTTCTGCAATTCCAAACAACATTCAATGGTCCGATTGACCACCCGAAACTCACCCGAGGCCCTCGGGACCTCAACCAAACATGCCAACATATACCATAACCTCATTCAAACTTGTTCCAACCTTCGGAACACTCAAAGCAACATCAAAACACCACAATCACATCAGATTCAAGACTAAGAATTCCAAAAACTTTCAAATTACGCTTTTGATCAAAAATCCAACCAAATCACGTCCGAATGACCTGAAATTTTGCACACACGTCACAAATGACACAACGGAGCTACTGCAACTTCCAAAATTCCATTCCGACCCCTATATCAAAATCTCACCTATCAACCGGAAAACGCCAAAATCTCAATTTCGCCAATTCAAGCCTAAACCTTCCACGGACTTCCAAAATGCATTCCGATCACGCTCCTAAGTCCCAAATCACCTAACGGAGTTAACCAAATCATAAAAATTCCGATCCGAGATCATATACGAACAAGTCAAATCTTGGTCAAACTTTTTCAAATTTCAAGCTTCAAACTGAGAACTGTTCTTCCAAATTCATTCCGATTACCCTGAAAACCAAAACCAACGATTTACATAAGTCATAATCCATCACACGGGGCAAGTCATGCCCGAGAACTGACGAGCAAGGAGCAAAGCTCAAAACGACCGGTCGGGTCGTTACATCCTCCCCCACTTAAACATACGTTCGTCCTCGAACGTGCCCAGTGTTGTTCCAAAATCCGACCAATCGCTGAATGACCTTACCATACATATACCCGGGGGTGATCCCATGTCACCCTATCTCGTATAGGTTCGATAACACAATGTAACTGAAATTTCACAGTCCAACCTAGCCCATGAACCTTAGAACCACATTTCCACTTCTGAAATCATCCACAAGATCAAAATCTCACATCTATTCTCTGACTAAGCCCGAACAAGCTGTAATAACCCATACCCGCAACTAGGGGTGTACAAACCGAACCGGAAAACCGCACCAAACCGAAAAGTCAAACCAAACCGATTAAAAAACCCGACTAGGTTTGGTTTGATTTGGTTTGGTATTGAGTAAAAAAACCCGAACCAAACCGACATATAAGTATATAATTTTTATATATACTTTTAAGACTTTATATAGAATTTTCTTTACAAAAATTCTAGAAATATTTGGGATTCTCTTATGGAATGTAATATTTAATAGAATATGAAGTACTCCATTTTTACTAACCTTAAATAATGGGTTATATGATCACAAGTACCATCTGAAATGCGTCAATTTCTTTGTTCTTCCTTGTTCATATATCAAGATTTATTAAATTCTTATATCTTTTTCAAATTTGAAGTGGTATTTTGATAATCTAAAATTAAATAGAACTTATCATTAATTAGGTATCATGTTGATTTTTATGTTTAATTATTAAATTCGTTTAACCTTATAAGTATACATCAACGAAAAATTATTGTCAAAGGACCAAAAAAATAACTATCATGTGTTATTAACAAAATACTACCATAAAAATATTTAAATAGATCATATGTTTGTCAAGTTTTTCAATTTTTACTAAACATATATTTACTTATAAAAAATTTAACAAAGTAAGATTGAAATACTATTCACATAACAAAAAAACCCGAAAAACCCGAAAACCCCGACAAAACCGAACCAATCCAACCCGATATAGTTGGTTTGGTTTGGTTTTAATAAAACCGAACCAACCCAGTCCATGTACACCGCTACCCGGAAGCTCGGTGCAATTACATGATATACCACATAACTCAAACGCTTGCAGCGATAACTTCTAATCACAACAGCTGCACACAACAACCGAATATCGATAGGAAACCACTTATCAACTAAAGTCTCATTCCAACACTTTCATATACAGCCAATGATAAATGAAACACGCAGTAAGCCATTACCGTTTTTCTTAGATCAACCATTCATGAAGCCACTTCTCCTTTGGCAAAGACCATAGCAAATTTCTGCGCCGAACCTCGATGTTATCCTTCCAACATGCTGAAATCAAATCTGTTTGCAGTCATTAAAGATCCCGAGGATCTCGTCTAATCCAACACAACTACTCTGGTAACATTGACACATCAATACAGACTAAAGCCATGACTTGTGCAATCCGTGCACCAATAAGCCACAATTCGAACTTACTCAAATCATGAAAATGACTCAAATGAAAGAGCTGTACCGCAAGCTCACTAGTACCACCACAACACAAGGCTGATAACCTGCCACACATTGTAGAAACAGAACACACGAATCTAACCCGCAGGATCATACTTCCACATAGCTTCGCTCCAATGCGCGACCTCATCCAAACACTGGTCCACATGAGACACCTTAAGTTACTATGCCCAAAATCGATAACCGTGCGCAATATGATGTCTAAAACCAAAGCAATCATCATAACCACCGCGAGGCAATTACATAACACCACATAACTCTAAAGGAAATAACCGATATGCCATCCACCGAGCAATACCCAGTGCTCTTCCCGCTCGAATTCCACTAAGAGGCCCTAATAACACCGCACCACATGTGCCTATAATCAACAAATCCTAACGGCTCGCAACACGGAAAGGTAACTCATAGATCCCCCTGATTACTAATAGCTCAATAACAACTGAATCAACACATCCCTCACCAATGGCAACTCGAAGTCAACAAAGTCGTCTCGATGCAAAACACACATCCATATAGGTCTACCAACGAACCACACATCAACTCTAGTCACACACAACAGATAAATAATCCTCTGAAGGTTCACAATGACTGAATCATAGCACACACTATCATCTGACTAACTTACCCACATCCTTGTCGTCCACAACCACGAGCTAACCTGTATATGAGGACTTCTAGTCTCCAGGTCCATAAAGCACACGAATTACCATATTTGATCCCAATTCCGCCGCTCGCATATATAACACACCTCTAGTACTCAATCATCTCGTGAGAGGTACACCTATAATTTTTCTGAGCCACCAAGCAAACTCGAATATCATCCGTCGATCAGACAAGATAACGCAATACCAATAAAGCATCTGTAACTCAAACACATCGCCCTTTCTAAAATGTTATACCCTCATCAAGCCACACCAATTAGTGATCTCATTTATCTAGTCACCTGAAGCTGCCCATGATATCTAAGAATTTGTGACCTTCCTTTCAAATCTGAACCGTGTCCTTACACATGCAAATCTCAATCCTACACAACATACCGCATAAACCGTACCATCCTAGGATAACCATGAAAACTTCATATCCCTTCCGGGCCACAAGAAGCTATGTACTCAATTAGCCAAGAACTTTCCATTGAACCCATCTAGAAGAAAAATCACTACACCTCCCACGCTCCTCATGCTAGTAGAAAACGTACACCTCCAAACCGTGGCAGAAAGCCATCAAGAACTCTCCGAATTTCATTTGCACAAAACTAAACCGTTAGGACTGAATCCTTCTAACTCAACCAAGCTACGCAGGCCACTAAAACCCAAGAGCATTGTCGCGAAACACCTGTATAAACTCATTACCTCATAAGCATCCAAAGAACTAATCATATCCTTACCACACCGATCCGGCCTACTACCAAGCTATCCCATCTATCCGAGTTTCCTTCTGATCCATCGTCAGCTTGACACTTCTTCTTGATACAACACCACAATTCCTCAACCCAGACTCACCACACGAGACCCAAGCACAAAACCACACCGTCTAAGACTCATAAGCCGCTGAATACTCTCTTAAATATTCCCAAGAGCACCACATTCAAAATACATTACTCTGAAGAGACTTCCCGCGAATCTAAATCCGTTATCTTTACCTTCCTGATACTGATACATAGAATTCCATAATTGATATAGAAATGCCACAAATCTTGACATCTTCCAATGAAAACTCAGTTTCTAGCCACACATACAACTTGAAAATACCCAATTGTTACATGTAAAATCTTGAACCCATTAGAACCATTCTCGAGAGTCATCCACTCTACTCAAACCGCAATTAGCCCGATCAAAAGAACCGAACAACCTGTGCCTCATTAGCACTTCAGACACTGCAGAATGCAACCTCATCCCAATACAACCAAGCAACTTCCTGCTCTATGCACCGAGCATCCTTTACCAACAACAACTCCAGACATTCCATGATTCTCACACACCTATGACTGATTCACTAGTACGCCTCAAACTGGAACCAACATGCACATAACTGTGCAATCAACTAATCAATAGCAGAATCCCCTACTTGGCTCGAAGCCATAGATCAAAACACACTCAATAACTCATAACGCATATACTCTATTGATGCCATAATACCATAGTGAGATTAAACTCAACCCTTCATACACTCGTGAAACACAGACCACCTGGTACTTTAAATCTTATGCAAATCTCGCATTCACTCTCGTAACAGTTGAACCCCACTCTCTTAAGCGACCCAAATTTAAATTGCAACACATATATGCAACACTGATCAGCAATTTTCTGCAATTCCAAACAACATGCAATGGTCTGATTGACCACCTAAAACTCACTCGAGGCCCTCGGGACCTCAACCAAACATGCCAACATATCCAATAACCTCATTCAAACTTGTTCCAACCTTCGGAACGCTCAAAGCAACATCAAAACACCAAAATCACATCGGATTCAAGCCTAAGAATTCCAAGAACTTCCAAATTACGCTTTTGATAAAAAAAACCCAACCAAACCATGCCCGAATGACCTAAAATTTTGCACACACGTCACAAATGACACAACGGAGCTACTGCAACTTCGAGAATTCCATTTCGACCCCTATATCAAAATCTCACCTATCAACTGGAAAGCGCCAAAATCTCAATTTCGCCAATTCAAGACTAAACCTTCCACGGACTTCCAAAATGCATTCCGATCACGCTCCTAAGTCCCAAATCACCTAACGGAGCTAACCGAATCATAAAAATTCTGTTCCGAGATAATATACAAACAAGTCAAATATTGGTCAAACTTTTTTAAATTTCAAGCTTCAAACTGAGAACTGTTCTTCCAAATTCATTCTGATTACTTTGAAAACCAAAACCAACGATTTACATAAGTCATAATCCATCATACGAGGCAAGTCATGCCCAAGAACTGATGAGCAAGGTGCAAAAGCTCAAAACGACTGGTCGGGTCGTTATAAGGAGATTCGCATGCCATGAAATGATGTTCTCGGGCCATGAAAATGGTGCCTCCGAACCATGACGCCTTTGAATAATGATATGAAAATTTGAGAGATCCTCAGGCTATTGCATGGTGTCTTCTGGCTATGATGATGGTGCCTTTAGACAATGACGCCTTTGGATAAGTTGGCGATATTTCAGCCCATGAGATGTAATTATATGATGCTAAAATTAACAAGACAAGGCTTGGTCTTGTGAGGTTGAGGGCAGAGCTTAGCCCGAGAGAAGAGCAAATAGATTGTGCTAGAATAGAGCAACATTTATGCAAGGAGGGACAATGCTTAGCCTTATGCCAAATGGAGACAAAGCTTAGCTCATGCAAGATGCGGGACAGAGCTTAGTCTCATGCAAATGCAAGGCGGAGCTTAGCCTTAATGTAAATATGGAGGCAGGGCTTAGCCTCATGCAAGATGGAGACAGGGCTTTGTGTCATGCAAATGGAAGGCAGAGCTTAGCCTTATGCAAATATGGAGGCAGGACTTAGCCTCATGCAAGATTCGGGATAGGGCTTAGTCCCATGCAGATGGAAGGCAGAGCTTAGCCTTATGCAGATATGGAGGCAGGGCTTAGCCTCATGCATGATTGGAGATAGAGCTTAGTCTCATGCAGGATGCGGGATGATCGAGGCCAACCCTGCACCACTACAAAGTAGCGAGAGTGCTCGAAGCAGCTTTTACCCGAGAAGGTCGGGATCAATTTCCACAGGGAGCTAGAAATGGGAATTCAGTTTCTATCTAAATTAGAGATGCGTAATTGTTCCTAATTGCACTTCTAATCATAATTGGTTTTGATATTACTTCTAAATTTATACTACTAAGATGCTAAATTAAGCTAAGTTAAGCTAAGAGTAAGATATTTGAAGGTTGTCTAAATAGTTAAAAGGCACTATGGAAATGAGTTTCTCCTAGGTGGATACTTGACGGGTTCTCGAGTCTAAGGCTAGGTTGTCATATTTGGGGATTACGAAATAACCATTGCACGATAGTTCTCACTCTATACCTCTCGGTAGTTTGAGTGATTTTGCCCTAATTGACTTTCTCAAGACCAATTGGGTATGATAATTTGTGCAAGCAATTGAGGTTCAAGTCGGGTAGTACTATCTCTAGGTTTAACCCTTTAATTGGGGCAATCAATCTCTTAAATACGCCCTAATTCCTTGTTGGACTAATTTTCCTAGACTTAGGCTCTCTTTCTCAAGAAGAGCCCAAGTCAAATAGGCATAAATTAGTATTTGCAACTACTAATCCAACATTAAAACCATAAATTAGTCCAGATATCGAACACCCATAGACATTCAAGCCTTAAAACACAAGGCCCATCAAATACCCACACTAGGGTTGAGCCACAACCCTAGCTAATGGGTCTAGATACTCATGATAATAGAAGAAAACAAAGAAATGGATGAATAAAAACCCATAATATTTAAATACAAGCTAAAACTTGAAGATTTAATGATGAAACTATTGTAAAATTACTCAAAATAATAAAGGGACCCTGTTCACAAGTGCAGCTCTGCTTGAAATTATATCTGATGACCTAAAAATGGGAAAAGAAACTATTTATACTAGGCCGAATTTTCAGGACAAAAATACCCCTGCGGGGGTAGTGCGGACAGCACAAAATCGAGTGCCGCCGCACTGAGGCTCTTGGCTTAAAACTTCTGCTCTCTAAACTTGGCCACCGCGGGCCACACAAAGCACCGCGGCCGCGGTGGCTTCTGTTGCGGTCCGCATAAAAAGAACCGCGGACCGCATTGGCAATGTTTCCTCAAATTGGCAATTCTCCGAACCTCAGCTTTGCGGACCGCACAAAATTGAATGAGGCCGCAATGAAGCCAATGCGGTCCGCATGAAATGCTTTGCGGCCGCATTGCTTGAATGTCTGAAATGAGCACCTCTCTGAACTTTCTCTTTGCGGACCGCACAGAATGGAGTGCGGCCGCATTGGTCCTGTTACACTGTGGTTGGACTTGTTCTTGGTACTTGTGCATGTTTCACTCCTTTTTGAGCTGGTTTTGACGAATTATCACATTGTTGACCAAACCCTGCAATCAAGTACAACATGTAAGCCTTTGGAACTATTTTGTACACATTTCTAATCAAAACTCGAGTAAGAAGGAGTGTAAAATGCATCATAATCCCTAGTTATCAACTCCCCCAAACTTAAGCTTTTGCTTGTCCTCAAGCAAACAAAATAAGACCCACCCCTTAAGAGTAAACCCAAGAAAATTCAGCTAACCTAAAGTGAACTCATCTAGCATCAATTGGGACTAACAATTACCCTCAATTCACCGACTTCAACCTCTCTACCTCCACCCGTAGCTCCTTCACCGACTCTTTTGAAGCCCGAGTCTTTCTCATTTTCTTCGCCTCTCTAGCAAGCTCCTTTAGCGCCTTTCCATGAGAGTCAACAACATCTATGAGCTTCTTCTGGTTGTCCAGAATCTCCTTCAGAGTATCCTCAACGGACTGAGGGACCTGTGGCGGAGGAGGTGCTGACTGGGCTGCCACCGTAGTAGATAGTACAGACAGCTTAGAAGTAGTTGTCTATATCCAGTTGTTGATGCTGGCGAGGGTCTGGCTCAGGCGGTGGGCAGTCAAGGGGTATGCAGTGGAGGAGGGTATCTCTGGAGTTGTAGAAGTGGATGGTCCTGGGACCATGTCTGCTGAGATGGAAGGGGGCTGAGTAGGAGCCACTACCACTACTGGCTCTTCAGACTGGCCAGTTGAAGTAGTGGCTTTGCCCTTGTAGTGCTTTCCTTTAGGGTTGTCATCACCCTGTAGGCTGTACCAGGAGAACGGTGCCTTCACTTTCACTTTCATATCAAATTTCTGCTTCTCCACATCTAAATCTTCAAGGTACATGGTCAGGAAGTTGGGGAATGGATAACATTTGTCACCTTCGTTCACCACTCGAGTAATTACCCGGGACATCACATTCCCGATGTTAATCGGGTACCCCGCCATGATCGATGCCACCAATATAGCCCAGTGAATAGGGAGTGAGTTGTCGTGAGTGGTGGGGTCTAGCCTGCTACACACAAATGTTTCCCACCCCTTAGCTTCAAAGTTTAAAGTTCTCCTCAAGATCTTCACTCCCACAGTCAACCAATCTGGGGTGGTACCTGGGATTGCCAAGTACTCAGCCAACCAAGGACGAGTAGCCTCACCCAATGCCATATTCTCCCAATACAATGACTCATCCTCCTTTAGGAAGCCCAGGTAATCATTTATTGTCTTGCCATCAAATTTCACCTTCAAGTTCCGCACTTTGGTCACTGTGGTGCCTTTTTTGATGTGGGCAACATTTGTGTAGAAATCCTTCACCAAGTGCTCATTGGCATCCTCCACGTGGCCTATGAAATAATCCCATCCAGCTCTCTCTCTGAACTACCTCAACACATTAAGGTTGTGGGGAAAAAGGTCCCGGGTGATGAATTTACGCTCGGGTATCAATTTCATCTCGGGCCACCACTCTCTAAACTTGTGATAGGCAACCTTACTCACAAACCGGTCCTGCCATGCTTCCGGATTTCTGGTCCTCTCTACCCCTCCTACTTGGGGCTCACCTCCTTCTACTTCTTCCCCTTGTTCTTCTATGGGCCTCTCCCCGGATAATGAAGCTGTAGGAGAGGTTGAATATTTTTTGCCACTGCCCGCAGCTGAGCCCTCAGACGACTCAGAAGATACGCGCACTGATGCTTGGGCAGTGGGAGAGACTGGAGGTGTATCCCTCAACTTGTTTCTCTCCGGCCAGTCAGGAACATACTCTGGCACGGAGTCTGATGATACCTCATAGGAAGGCTCATATTCACTCCCCGATTGGTCAATGGCTCTGTCACCAGCATTTATGAGCTTCCAGGTGTTTTTGATGTTTTGTCGGGCTTGTGGGGTCAATTTGAGCATACCCTTTCCTCTACCCCAGGAGGACCCTCCTCTTCATGATTGTTTACCACCTTTGCCTCGTGATTTCACAATTGTCTGCAAAGAACATTTAGTTGAGCCTTTTAGTATCAGTAGAAACAATAAAATTAAGAATTGCAGAAAAATTGTTGCAGTCAGTCAAAAGTTACAGAATGCGGACCGCACAAAATAAGGTGTTGCCGCAAAGAGGCTACCGCGGACCGCACAAAATCCATTGCGGTCCGCACAGAGATGGGGTTCAGACTACCCACTCTATGAATCAATGCACCGCGGACTGCACAAAATGCAATGCGATCCGCATTGAGGCACCGCGGACCGCACAAAATCCATTGCGGCCGCGGTCCTCAAGTATCAACTTTCAGAACTTATTCCACCGCGGTCCGAACAAAATAGTATTGCGGACCGCACAGAGGCACCGTGGACTGCACAAAATCCACTGCGGTCTGTGGTGAGTGCCCAGCAGAAACACCAACCTAGGGTTCAAGTTTATCATATTTTTAGTCCAAATTTTCACCTATTAATGATTCCCTAGGTGTTGCATCAGTGTTATAACTAATTATTCCTAATTAAAATAGGATTAACTAACCTATGCTACTAAATTAAAAGAAAAATAGGAAGAAAAGGAGAAAAACTAAGAGAAAATGAAAGTCAAAAGAAAATAGCAAAATTAAATAACTACTAAGGAATTAGAATTACCAGAAATGAGATGTACTGATGATTAATCGAGACTAAACAAATGAATTCGTGCAATTTAGAGCGATGAACAGTAATTTTTAGGCTACTGAGAGTAAAAAGATCGAAAAGTTCAAATGGAGGGCCTCAGGTCCTATTTATAGAAAAAGGGCCTGGGGCCCATCTTACCTACCCACCGCGGACCGCACAAAATGGCACCGCGGTCCGCGGTGCTCAGAATCATGAAGCACTGGGAGGTTGGCCACTACGAACAGCAAAAAATCCAGTGCGGCCGCAGTGGTCCACCGCGGACCGCACAAAATGCAATGCGGCCGCGGTGGAGAACTTTAGAGACTCCTCACTTTTGACAAATCACTCTGCAGTCCGCATTGATTTCTTGCCCCCGCACAAAGGCCTTTGCGGGCGCACGAAATGAAGTGCGGTCTGTATTGCAAACTTCAGAGAGTGATCATTTTTCAACTTGGTCCTGCACTGCATCAACACAATCCTACAGCATCTCACAACCAGTCAGTCCAAAAATAAATTCTACACTACAAAGAAAATCAAAGAAAAACAAAAGAAAGACACATGGGTCGCCTCCCAAGAAGCGCCTGATTTAACGTCGCGGCACGACGCAGGTTACCATCAAATCACTTTAGATGAAGAAGTGCCACCACGTGGCTATCATCAATCTTGCCCAGGTAGTGCTTGACCCTGTGCCCATTAACTCTAAAAACTTTTCCATTTTCGTTCTTCAAGTCAAGTGCACCAAACGGAGTCACAAACACCACCAAAAGGTCCACTCCATTTCGACTTAAGCTTTCCAGGAAACAGACGTAACCGAAAATTGAACAAGAGAACCAAATCACCCACTTTGAACTCCTTGCCACGAGCATATTTATCATGAAGGTACTTCATCTTGTCCTTGTACAAGGACAAACTGGAGTAGGCATGGAATCAGAATTCATCAAGTTCATTAAGCTGCTCCACACGAAGATTTGCTGCCACATCCCATTCAAGATTCAGCTTCCTCAAAGCCCACATGGCCTTGTGCTCTAACTCAACCGGTAGATGGCAAGCTTTTCCAAACACCAACCGATACGGAGACATACCAATCGGAGTCTTGTAAGTAGTCCTATAAGCCCATAGAGCATCGTCCAACTTCTTTCACCAATTGGTCCGATTTGCATTGACCGTCTTTGACAATATACTCTTGATTTCCCTATTTGAGACTTCAACTTGGCCACTCACTTAAGGATGATGAGGAGTAGAAACTTTGTGGTTGACACCATACTTTGCAAGCAAAGTGTCAAAATCTCTATTACAAAAATGAGATCCCCCATCACTTATGATTGCACGAGGAGTGCCAAACCTTGTAAAAATGCTCTTCTTGAGAAACGCAACAACACTCTGGGCCTCATTGTTGGGTAAAGCCACGGCTTCAACCCACTTTGAAACATAGTCAACCACAACAAGAATGTATATGTTCCCACACGAGCTAACAAACGGGCCCATAAAATCAATGCCCCATACATCAAAAATATCAACTTCAAGGATGGTATTGAGAGGCATCTCATCTTTCTTCGAAATTCCACCCGCTCTTTGACATTCGTCACACCTCTTTACAAGTTCACTTGCATCTTTGTACAAAGTTGGCAAATAAAACCCACAACTAAGAACTTTGGAAGCCGTCCTCGCCCCGCCATGATGGCCACCATAGGGAGAGGAATGGCAAGCCACTAAGATACTCAAATGCTCCTCCTTCGGGACACACCTTCGGATCACACCATTGGTGCAAATGTTGAACAAGTACGGCTCATCCCAATAGAAATCCAAACTATCCCATTTGAGCTTCTTCCTTTGGTTAGAAGAGAGCTCACACGGGATTATACCAGTCACAAGGAAATTAGCAACGTCCGCAAACCATGGCATACGATTCACCGACACCGAAAGGAGTTGTTCGTCGGGAAATGATTCATTGATCTCTAGGCCATCATGAGGCCTCCCCTCCTCCTCCAAGCGGGACAAGTGGTCCGCCACTTGGTTTTCACTACCTTTCCAGTCCACAATCTCCAAATCAAACTCTTGAAGTAACAAGACCCATCGCATCAGTCTAGCTTTGGAATCCTTCTTCGTCATCAAGTATCGGAGTGCGGCATGATCGGTATGGACTATGAACTTGGCACCCATAAGATACGACCGAAATTTGTCCATTGCGAACACAATAGCCAAAAGTTCTTTCTCGATCACCGTGTAGTTCACTTGAGCATCATTCATTGTCTTGCTCGCATAGTACACTGGATGAAATATTTTGTTTACTCTTTGACCCAAAACCGCCCCAACCGCAACATCGCTCGCATCACACATGAGCTCAAAAGGCAAGCTCCAATTAGGTGCGATAATAATAGGAGTGGTGGTCAACTTGTGCTTGAGAAGTTCAAAAGCTTGCATACATCTCTCATCAAACATGAACCTGGCATCTTTTTCCAATAACTTGCATAAGGGATTCACTACCTTCGAAAAGTCTTTGATAAATCTCCGGTAGAACCCTGCATGCCCAAGAAAAGTTCGAACTCCCTTGACAGAGGTAGGGGGAGGGAGCCTTGAAATAACATCAATTTTTGTTTTGTCTACCTCTATACCATGCTTTGAAATTTTATGCCCAAGAACTATGCCCTCTTCCACCATGAAGTGGCATTTCTCCCAATTAAGAACAAGATTGGTTTCTTCACAACGGGCCAACACTCTATCAAGATTTTTGAAGCATTCCTCAAATGAATCACCTACAACACTAAAGTCGTCCATGAACACCTCCAAGATATCTTCCACCATATCGGTGAAAATGGCCATCATACACCACTGAAATGTAGCCGGTGCATTACACAACCCAAAAGGCATCCGAGAAAAGGCAAAGGTGCCATATGGACAAGTGAATGTGGTCTTCTCCTGATCTTCCGGAGCAATCAAGATTTGGTTGTCCCAAAATACCCATCCAAGAAATAGTAGAAGGCACGCCCAGCTAGTCGATCTAACATCTGATCAAGAAAAGGCAATGGAAAATGATCCTTGCGGGTCACTTTATTCATCTTGCGGTAGTCCATGCATACCCTCCAACCGGTGATGGTCCTAGTAGGAATCAACTCATTTTGCGAATTTGCAACCACGGTCATGCCACCCTTCTTCGGTACACATTGCACCGGCGAAGTCCAAGAGCTATCAGCGATGGGGTACACAACCCCGGCATCCAACCACTTGATCACCTCTTTTTTCACAACTTCTTGCATTGCCTCGTTCAACCTCATTTGATGTTCCAAGGAGGGTTTTGCAATCTTCCAAAATAATCTTGTGCATACAGAATGCGGGGCTTATCCCCCGAATATCAGATAAAGTCCATCCAATTGCCTTCTTCCGCTTTTGGAGCACCGCCAATGTGGCATCAACCTGCCTGTTAGTAAGACAAGAGGAAAGAATAACTGGCAAATAGAACTAGGGCCTAAGAACTCATACCTGAGTGTGGAGGCAACGGCTTCAACTCCAACACCGGAGGTTCCTCAATTGAAGTTTTTGTTGGTGGAGTCTTCATATTCTCAAGGTCCAAAGATAGTTTCCTAGGCTCATAAGAGTAAGAGCACATCCCATAAAGCATTCATGCACTCCACTCGGCCTTCATCATCGTTGACATCAAGATTCAACAATACGGCCTCTAGAGGGTCCTCCACATTGATTATTGCACTTGTATCATCAACTATCACTGCCGTGACAAGGTCCACAAAAGAGCACACCTCGGAATTGTTGGATTGCTTCATTGATTTTCACACATGAAAGACCACTTTCTCATCACCCACCCGGAAGGTGAGTTCCCCTGCTTCCACATCTACTAAGGCCTTCCTAGTAGCAAGGAAAGGTCTCCCCAAAATGATTGGAATTTCATAATCTAACTCACAATCCAAGAACACAAAATCAGCTGGCAAGATAAATTTGTCCACCCGGACAAGGACATCATCAATAATACCCAATGGTCTATTCATAGTTCTATCCGCCATTTGCAATCTCATGGAAGTCGGCCTCGGTTGCCCAATACCCAAAGTTTTGAAAACTGAGTAGGGCCTCAAATTGATACTTGCCCCCAAATCACATAGAGCCTTAGCAAAGTCCGCACACCCAATGGTGCAAGGAATGGTGAAAGCACCGGGATCTTCAAGCTTCGGGGCCATTGAATGCACTATTGCAGTAACTTGGTGGGTCATCTTGATAGTTTCACAATCCATGGATCTTTTCTTTGTCACCAAGTCCTTTATGAATTTAGCATAGCCCGGCATTTGTTCAAGAGCCTCCACCAAAGGCACATTAAAGGATAAGCTCTTCATCATGTCAATGAACTTTTTAAACTGATTCTCATTTTTCTGCTTCGCGAGCCTTTGAGGATAAGGTGGAGGTGGCCTTGGCAAATGAGTCTTGGCTTCAGGCACAACCGGCTCCGGCATGTCTATTACGTGTTCCCTAGACGGGTTCACGTCATTCTGAGTCTCCACCTCGGTATCTTGAATATCAATCCTCACTTCTTCATTCACATTCTCATCAATCACATTTTCAACCACCAAAGGAATTTCAACTTCTTGTAACTCAACTTCATCACTCAAAACTGCTTTTTGCTTGGAGGCATTCATATCACCGCCTCTTCCACTTCTCGTAGTCACCGCCATCACATGATTGTTCCCACCCTTCGGGTTAACTACCGTATCACTTGGTAGTGCCCCCTAGGGCGAGTATTCAAGGATTGTGAGATTTGGCCTAATTGAACCTCCAAGTTTCTGATTGAAGTATTGTGGGAAGACAATTGAGCATCAGAGCCCGCATTCTTTTTCATCATCTGTTCAAACATCATTTCAATTCTCCCCATTTTGTTGTTGGAGGAACTAGGACCTTGGGATAGAAATAGGTGTGGATTGTTCAGTTGTTGGTACATTGGGGGCCTTTGAAAGCCTTGCCCCCGATTTCCTTGATTGCCATTGTTCCAACCTCCCTGATTGTTGTTACCACCCCAAATGTTGTTGTTGCCATTCCAATTACCCTAATTGTTCTGATTATTGTTCTGATTACCCAAATTGGAATTTTGGTTGTTGTTCCCCAATTATTGTTCCCTTGTTGTTGTTGATTGCCCCAATTGCCTTGGGGTCTCCATTGTTGTTGGTTGGAATAATTGCCCCTTTGGCCTTAATAGTTGTTCACGTATTGTACCTCTTCATCCTGCCCATCATAACCATCATCTTGGAATCTACCACAATCATTGTCAAATTGATCCGAACTCCCTTGGTTCTGTTGACCTCTTTGTCTTCTTTTGTTCACTAGCTTGTTGACACCCTCCACAGCATTCACTTGGCGCGGATTTTGAACTTGTTGCAATTGTGCCTTTGCTAGCTGGTTCATTGTAGTTGTCAGCTCTGCTATAGCCTGCCCATGGTCATGTAGCTCTTTATGCAGGTGAGTGACCGTGGGGTCACCCTGTGTCACATTGGCTCTACTTTGCCAAGCGGAGGACGTGTAAGCCATCTCGTCAAGAATGTCACAAGCCTCATCATAGGACAGTTCATGAAGTTACCCCCAGCAAGTTGGTTCACTATGCACTGTTTTGTTGTGTTAATGCCCCGGTAGAAAGTCTGTTGGATTATTGCCTTAGTCATATCATTGTTGGGGTATTCCTTTACCATTGTTCTATAGCGCTCCCAAATCTCATGTAATGGTTCGGTGGGCTCCTGCTTGAAGGCTAAGATCTCATCTCTCAATGCTGCCATGTGCCCCGGTGAGAAAAACTTCGCGATGAACTTATCCGCCAACTCATCCCAAGTAGTGATGGAATGGTTGGGAAGTCGCTCAAGCCAATCCAATGCTTTCCCTCTAAGTGAGAAAGGGAAGAGTCTCAACTGAAGTGCATCCTCGAACACATTAGTTTGCTTGCTCCCCCAACATGTATCTACGAAACCCTTGAGATGTTTGTAAGCATTCTGATTGGCAGCGCTCGTGAAATACCCACGCTGCTCCAGCAATGTCAGCATCACAATGGTAATTTGAAAATTGCCCGCCCGGATCCGGGGTGGGACAATTGCACTTGCATAGCCTTGGTTGGGAAGCACTCGAGGAGCCACTCTTGGAGGTGGCGGGGGAGGGTCTGGAATATTATCATTGGCTTGATGGCCTCTCCTTTGTCCTTGAGGCACAATAGGGACCTAATCGTCAACATTGTCATCTACCTCCTCCCACGGCGGAAAATCTCCAAGAGGTGTGTTGTTTAAGTTTGCTGTCATTTTGTACCTGAAGTTGTGACACACACAAATTAGTAACACATAAGGAAAGAAGAACAATACACAAAACTATTTAGATAGATAGCCAAAACCGTTAGCTCCCCGACAACGGCGCCAAAAAGTGGTCAAGGCCAACCCTACACCACTACAAAGTAGCGAGAGTGGTCGAAGTAGCTTTTACCCGAGAAGGTCGGGATCGATTTCCACAGGGAGCTAGAAATGGGAATTGAGTTTCTGTCTAGATTAGAGATGCGTAATTGTTCCTAATTGCAATTCTAATCATAATTGGTTTTGATATTACTTCTAAATTTATACTACTAAGATGCTAAATTAAGCTAAGTTAAGCTAAGAGTAAGATATTTGAAGGTTGTCTAAATAGTTAAAAGGCACTAGGGAAGTGACTTTCTCCTAGGTGGATACTTGACGGGTTCTCGAATCTAAGGCTAGGTTGTCATATTTAGGGATTACAATATAACCATTGCACGATACTTCTCACTCTATACCTCTGGGTAGTTTGGGTGATTTTGCCCTAATTGACTTTCTCAAGACCAATTGGGTATGATAATTTGTGCAAGCAATTGAGGTTCAAGTCGGGTATTACTATCTCTAGGTTTAACCCATTAATTGGGGCTATCAATCTCTTGAATACGCCCCAATTCCTTATTGGACTAATTTTCCTAGACTTAGGCTCTCTTTCTCAAGAAGAGCCCAAGTCAAATAGGCATAAATTAGTGTTTGCAACCACTAGTCCAACATTAAAACCATAAATTAGTCCAAATATCAAACACCCATAGACATTCAAGCCTGAAAAAATACAAGACCCATCAAATACCCACACTAGGGTTGAGCCACAACCCTAGCTAATGGGTTTAGATACTCATGATAATAGAAGAAAACAAAGAAATAGATGAAGAAAAACCCATAATATTTAATTACAAGCTAAAACTTGAATATTCAATGATGAAACTATTGTAAAATTACTCAAAATAGTAAAGGGACCCTGTTCACGAGTGCAGCTCTGCTTAAAATTATATCTGATGACCTAAAAATGGGAAAAGAAACTATTTATACTAGGCCAAATTTTTTGGACAAAAATACCCCTGCGGGGGTAGTGCGGACCGCACAAAATCGAGTGCGGCCGTACTGAGGCTCTTGGCTTAAAACTTCTGCTCTCTGAACTTGGCCACCACGGGCCGCACAAAATACACTGCCGCCGCGGTGGCTTCTGTTGCGGTCCGCATTAAAAGGACCGCGGACCGCATTGGCAATGTTTCCTCAAATTGGCAACTCTCTGAACCTCAGCTTTGCGGACCGCACAGAATCGAATGCGGTTGCAATGAAACCAATGCGGTCCGTATGAACATCTTTGCGGCCGCATTGCTTGAATGTCTGAAATGAGCACCTCTCTGAACTTCCTCTTTGCGGACTGCACAGAATGGAGTGCGGCCGCATTGGTCCTGTTACACTGTGTTTGCACTTGTTCTTGGTACTTGTGCATGTGTCACTCCTTTTTGAGCTGGTTTTGACAAATTGTCACCTTGTTGACCAAACCCTGCAATCAAGTACAACATGTAAGCCTTTGGGACTATTTTGTACACATTTATAATCAAAACTTGAGTAAGAAGGAGTGTAAAATGCATCATAATCCCTAGTTATCATGGGACAGGGCTTAGTCCCATGCAGATGGAAGGCAGAGCTTAGCCTTATGCAAAATGGAGGTAGGGCTAAGCCTCATGCAACTATGGAGGCAGGGATTAGCCTCATGCAGGATGCGGGACAGGGCTTAGTCCCATGCAAATGAAAGGCAGAGCTTAGCCTTATGCAAATATGGAGACAGGGCTTAGCCTCATGCAAGGTTCGAGGCAGGGCTTAGTCCCATGCAAATGGAAGGCAGAACTCAGCCTTATGCAAATATGGAGGCAGGGCTTAGCCTCATATAAGATTCGGGACAGGGCTTAGTCCCATGCAGATAGGAGGCAGCGCTTAGCCTTATATAGATACGGAGGCAGGGCTTAGCCTCATGCAAGGTTCGGGACAGAGCTTAGTCCCGTGCAAATGGAAGGCAGAGCTTAGCCTTATGCAAATATAGAGGCAGGTCTTAGCCTCATGCAAGGTTCGGGACAGGGCTTAGTTTCGTGCAAATAGAAGGCAGAGCTTAGCCTTATGCAAATACGGAGGCAGGGCTTAGCCTTATGCAAATACGGAGGCAGGGCTTAGCCTCATGCAATGTTCGGGACAGGGCTTAGTCCCATGCAAATGGAAGGCAGAGCTTAGCCTTATGCAAATACGGAGGCAGGGCTTAGCCTTATGCAAGGTTCGGGACAGGGCTTAGTCCCATGCAAAGAACAGGTAGCAAATAAGAGTAAAATATTTCTAAGCTGGAGTTATATTCGGTGTCTGGTGGCCCGATTGATAGTGAATCCGCTGCGTGTATATATTTGCGAGTGCTGTGGTTACGTCAGATGTGCCTGCGCTCAAAGAAAAATTGTATGTTTTGTATGGGGAGATTGGTTCGTGCCTTCGTCTGCTGGCCTTGCTCCTCCGTTGTGGATGCCTTGTTTGAGTTTCCTTGGGTAACACCTGGCTATTACAGAAATAGAGTTTTCAAAAATATGCAATTATTAATGAAAAATAGAGTTATTTTAGAAACATGGTGAAATATCAAGTAATTTTAGATGAACTAGTGATTGTAACACATTTCAGAGACATTGCAACTTTCTCGTGTTAGAATTTTGAGGGTCCTCCTCAAAATTCTGTCCCAGTTTGGTAGATGATCCTTCGGCTGTTTGCGAGTAGAGAACTTGTTGAACCTTCTTCGAAATTTTGAGAACCCTTCTCAAAATTCTGCCCCAGTTTCTTAACCAATTTCTAACTTTCTGGCATGCAATGGCGTTGGCTGGACTTGCTCCGGAATTTTGAGGGTCCTCCTCAAAATTCTGCCCCAGTTTTTGGTTCTGGGGATAAATGGAAATTTTATTATGATATGACCAAACCCACAAGGCTGCCTACGTATCCCCTCTTAAATGAGAATCAGGTCAAGCGTAGTTCAATTACATCAGATGAAGGAATGTAAACAATCTAAACATAGTATCTCATGACTGCGTCCGAACTGATTGGTTTCGGCCAGATTTCTCCATCCATTTCTGCAAGTATGAGTGCTCCTCCTGTTAGCACCATATGAACCATGTAAGGACCTTGCCAGTTGGAATTTCCCTTTGGCTTCATCTTGATGCGGGAAGATTTTCTTCAGTACCAACTGTCCTGGTGCAAACTGCCTCGGTTTGACCCTTTTGTTGAAAGCTCTGGACATTCTGTTCTGATAAAGCTGACCGTGACATACTGCGTTCATTTTTTTTCCATCTATAAGGGCCAACTGCTCATAGCGGCTCCTTATCCATTCTGCATCGCTGAGTTCGGCTTCCTGTATGATCCATAAAGAAGGAACCTCTACCTCGGCTGGGATGACAGCTTCGGTACCATAAACCAGCATATAGGAGTTGCCTCGGTTGATGTGCGAACTGTAGTGCGGTATCCTAACAAAGCAAAGGGTAGCTTCTCGTGCCATTATTTGTGGTTTTCTACCATCTTCCTTAGTATCTTCTTGATGTTCTTGTTGGCGGCTTCTACGGCTCCGTTCATCTAAGGTCTATACGTTGTGGAGTTCTTGTGCTTGATTTTGAAAGTCTAACACATGGTCTTTATCAGATCACTGTTGAGATTAGATGCATTGTCACTGATGATTCATTCTGGAACTCCAAATCGGCAAACAATCTGGTCGCGGACAAAATCTTCCACGACTTTCTTAGTTACTGCCTTGTAGGACGTAGCCTCTACCTATTTTGTGAAATAGTCAATGGCCACTAGAATAAACCTATGCCCGTCTGAAGAAGTGGGCTCAATCGGACCGATGACATCCATTCCCCAGGCGGCGAATGGCCAAGGTGAGCTTGTTGCATTGAGCTCATTTGGCGGCACTTTTATCATGTCGGCATGTACTTGACATTGGTGGCATTTTCAGACATACTGGACACAGTCTGTCTCCATGGTCATCCAAAAATAACCGGCCCTAAGTATTTTCTTGGCCAAGACAAAACCATTCATATGCGGGCCGCAGGTCCCAGCATGTATTTCCTCAAGTAGCTTAGAAGCCTCTTTTACGTCGACACACCTTAGAAATCCCATATCAGGGGTTCTTTTGTACAAGTTTCCTCCGCTGTGGAAGAAATGATTGGCCAGCCTTCGAAGTGTGCATTTCTGAGTATGGTTCCCATGCTCCGGATATTCTCCTTTTGCCAAGTATTCTTTAATATCGTGAAACCAAGGCTTCTCGTCTGCTTCTTCTTTAACATGGTCACAATACGCCGGTTGATTATGAATTCTCACCGGAATGGATCAATGAAATTCCTCTCTGGATAAATTATCATGGATGACAAAGTGGCCAATGCATCGGCAAACTCGTTTTGAATTTTGGGCACATGCCGAAACTCTATCTTCGTGAACCTCTTTCTCAATTCCTGTACATGGTGCAGATATGGCAATATCTTTGAATTCTTGGTGGCCCATTCTCCTTGTACCTGGTGCACAAGCAAATCTGAATCACTGATTACCAGCAGCTCCTGAATATTCATGTCAATTGCCATGTTGAGCCCTAGTATGCATGTTTCATACTCTGCCATGTTGTTAGTGCAGGGAAATCTGAGTTTAGCAGATACCGGATAATGTTGACCTGTTTCTGATACCAAAACCGCTCCAATGCCCACTCCTTTGAAATTTGCAGCTCCATCAAAGAACATTCTCCAACCTTCGTATGCTTCAGTAATGTCCTCTCCTATAAATGACACTTCTTCATCAGGAAAATACGTTTTTAAGGGTTCGTATTCTCCTCCCACATGATTTTCAGCAAGATGGTCTGCCAATGCTTGCCCTTTGACCGCCTTTTGAGTTACATAGACGATGTCGAACTCACTTAACAATATCTACCACTTGGCTAACTTTCCTGTCGGCATGGGCTTCTGAAAGATGTACTTTAGGGGGTCCATCCTCGATATGAGATACGTGGTATAGGCATAGAAGTAATGCCTCAATTTCTGAGCCGTCCAGGTCAAAGCACGGCAGGTGCGTTCCAGCAGAGAATACCGTGCTTCGTAAGGTGTGAACTTCTTACTCAAGTAATATATGGCTTGCTCCTTTCTTCCTGTCTCGTCATGTTGTCCCAAAACACAACCGAATGCTCCATCTAATACAGATAGATAGAGTAGCAAAGGCCTACCTGGCTTTGGCGGGACCAAGACCGGTGGTGTGGACAGGTACTCCTTGATTTTATCGAAAGCTTTCTGACAATCTTCGGTCCAACTTGTTTCGACATCTTTCCTTAACATCTTGAAGATGGGTTCACATATAACTGTGGACTGTGCTTTGAAGCGACTGATATAGTTGAGACGCCCTAGGAAGCTCATCACTTCCTTCTTGCTTCTTGGTTGCTGTAACTCTTGAATAGCCTTAACTTTGGACGGGACGAACTCTATTCCCCGACGACTGACAATGAATCCCAACAATATTCCTGCGGGAACCCCGAATGCACATTTTGCGGGGTTCAATTTTAAGTTGTACCTCCTTAACCTGTCAAAGAACTTTCTTAAGTCTGCTATGTGATCTGCGGCCCTCTTGGATTTGATAATGACGTCGTCAACATACACCTCTATTTCTTTGTGTATCATATCATGGAAGATGGTTATCATGGCTCTCATGTAAGTAGCCCCGGCGTTCTTTAGACCAAATGGCATCATCTTGTAGCAGCGCACCCCCATGGTGTAATGAAAGCTGTTTTCTCTGCGTCTTCTTCATCCATCCAGATCTGGTGATAACCCGCGAAGCAATCTATAAAGGATTGGAGTTCATGCTTTGCGCAATTGTCGATCAGGATGTGTATATTTGGCAGTGGAAAGTTGTCCTTGGGATTTGCTCTGTTTAAGTCTCGGTAGTCAACGCATACTCTGACTTTCCCATCTTTCTTCGGAACTGGTACAATCGTTGCTAACCAGGTTGGGTACTCAACCACTCTGAGAACTTTGGCTTTGATTTGCTTAGTAACTTTCTCCTTGATTTTCAGGCTCATATCTGGTTTGAATTTTCTGAGTTTCTGCTTCACTGGCAGGCACATGGGATTGGTGGGAAACTATGGACTGCGGACTATGGATGTGCTCAGATCGGTCATGTCATTATATGACCATGCGAGTATATCTTCGTATTCCTTTAGGAAACGGATGTATTCTTCTTTCTCTGTCGGTGATAAGTGAATGCTTATGCAAGTCTCTTTGACGGTTTCGGCGTCTCCCAAATTTACTGCTTCGGTTTCGTCCAGGTTGGACTTAGGCTTATTCTCAAAGTTTTCAACTTCTCTGACAACCTCCTCATGTATTTCATCTTCTTCCTCCGAGTCACTATCTTTATATTGCGTTGTCTCATTACATGTCACAGTCACCGGTTCATCAGGAAAAGTAATAATAACGCTGTTGAAAGAAAAGTGTGGAAGATAATAATTAATAATAAATAGCAATGCATTGATTAAAACTGAAAGCATTCAAAACAAGTACGGCTCGATGAATCGAGCGTTTATTTGAAACAAGTGAGTCTTTAAAAAAAATTACTGAAAATGTTTTAGATGCCTAGCATGGCTATAGAAATAAAGTTAGGATTGCCATGCTACCCAGGGACTCGGCGGGCCCGGGATGGTTTGGCAGTCCAGTTCCTGAGAACAGCTCCTTTCTCCACAGTCCGAATGGTGAGGCCTTCTTCCTCCTCCTCCTCAATTATTGCACTGCAATTCATGTCCTCGTCTTCTAGGAACAGATTTCTCAACCCAGCTAATGCTTCTTCTTCTGCAATTCCCCATATTGTATCAGGCTGGTGAAAAGTCTGACCCAAATGTGGCACTGGTTGCTCTAGAGGGTAATAAGGTCCACGCCATGGAGGCGACCAATCATCATACTCCTGCCATGTATACTGGTATCCGAGCCCGAAGGTAGTGCCATGATGTTTCAGTTGTATTGGTTTGGTGATGCCTTGGAGATTCTTCCCAAGCCCTTTGCCGGGTTCATACCCAGACCATGCTAATATGCTTTCTATTTGGTTACTCCACCATTTGTCTTTCTCAATGGCATTGACATGTTGGATGTGATGATAGGCTCCCCTCCTAGCCTTTTTCTGTTCTCGATAAGCGGGATGGTTTGACTGGTGTAAATGGGGTTACTCCCATCCCCGTGAATGATCACCGCCTGATGGTTCCATTCGAACTTCACGGCCTGGTGTAGTATGGAAGCCACAACCCCAACGGAATATATCCAAGGTCGGCCCAACAGAAGATTGTATGAAGCTGATATGTCAAGTACTTGGAATTCAACGTCGAACCAAGTTGGCCCCATTTGTAGACAAAGATTAATCTCCCCAATCGTGGCCCTTTGAGACCCATCAAAGGCTTTCACGTTCATGCTTCTTGCCCATATTTCATGGAAACCTTTGCCCAATCTTTTCAGAGTATCCAACGGACAAATGTTGAGGCTTGAACCTCCATCGATCAGAACTCTGGCAATGAATTTGTCTTCAAACTGTACAGTGATATGCAATGCCCAGTTATGATTCAACCCTTCAGGCGGTAGTTCATCCTCATGGAAGATTATCTTATGACTTTCCAGGACCTGCCCTACCATGTTGGCCATATCTCCGCAGGTGATATCGTTGGGTACATAAGCTTCACTTAACACCTTCATCAAGGCATTCTTGTGCGCCTCTGAATTTTGCAACAGTAATAGGATGGATATATGAGCTGGGGTTTTGTTCAAATGATCAATGACGGAGTATTCCCTCGCATGTACTTTCCTCCAAAGGTTATCTGGTCTTGTTTCAATGATAGGCTGCTTGGTAGTGGCATCCTTACTTGGTCCTCCCAAGTGTTCAAGTGTATAGATTCTTCTGGTCCTAGTCACTCCTTGTGCAGCATCGGATTCTTCCATCTTTGCTTTTCCTTTTTGCCCAGCTTTGGCAACGTAATCCCAGGGTATTGCTTTTGAATCGAAAGGAGGTGTGGTTGATACTGTCATTGTGAAAGGGGTGGCCACTTCTATTTCAAATGGAACAGGTGTGGCTGCAGGTGGAGCTACCTCTACCTCAAATGGAACCGATGTAGCTACCTCAACCTCGACTGGTGACTGAGTCTGTACCACAATAGGAGTAAGTGTGACTGCAGGTTTAAAGTCATCGTCTTCTCGGATAAGCCCGATTGACCCCTCAGTATCCCATTTTTCATCTATCTCTATCACATTTATTCCACCGCCCCTATGATCTGTGAGAGGATTGTTGCGGACATTTGGTGCAACTTTATCTGCCTGTATGACCTTGTTGTCAATCAGTGTCTAGATTTACCTCTCAATGTCCGACACTCGTCAATGGTGTGCCCCTTCATACCGAAATGGTATATGCAGGTTTTGTTTGGGTTGACCCATTGGGATGGGTTCTCCACTGCCACAGTAGGAATATGAGTGACATAATCAGCGGCCTTCAACCTTTCATACAGTTGGTCGATGGGTTCAGGAATAGCGGTGTATTGTCTGGGTGGATTACGGTTAAAATTCGGTCGTGGTCTTGGGTAATTTTAGCGAGTTGGAGGTGACTGGAAATGAGATGGCTGGGAATTGTAGGTGTGATAGACAGTGGATGGTTGGGAATATCTGGGAGATGAGGATTGATATATAGGTGAAGGCGTTTGGTATGTGGGTGGAGGTGTTTGGTATGTGAGTGGAGATTTTGGGCCCTGAGCCACCATTACTGCCCCGACGTCTTTCTTCTTCGATATGCCGTCTGATTGTAATACTTTGTTCGTGGCATGTAGTGCCTCGAAATTTGTCACCATCCCGCTTTTGATGCCTTCTTCGATCCTTTCACCAAGTTTGATGATAACAGAGAATTTATGGTTTTCAATAACCATCAACCTTTCATAGTATTGCGGATCCTATGCTCTGACGAAGAATTTGTTCATCTGTTCCTCGTCCAAAGCTGGCCTGACTTTGGCCGCTTCTGACCTCCAACGAGTAGCATACTCGCAGAAAGTCTCGGTGGGCTTCTTCTTATGGTTCTAAATGTAGAAAACATCTGGTGTATTTTCTGTGTTGAACCTGAATCGGTCCATGAAATCAGACGCCATACTCACCCAGTTGGACCATTTCTTAGGATCTTGGTTGATATACCAGGACAAAGCGTCTCCTGTAAGACTTCTCATAAAAAGTTTCATCCGGATCTTTTCATCCTTTTCGACCCCGACAAGCTTATCACAATAGGTCCTTAGATGAACCCTAGAATCACATGTACCGTCAAACATCTCGAACTTAGGAGGTTTGTAACCCTCTGGCAGTTCTATATCCGGCTGTATGCATAGGTCTTCATAATTCAAACCTTCTATCCCTTTGCCTCCTTCGACACCCTGAACCCGACTTGTCAATTTCTTGAGTTCCTCAGCCATGTTCTTGATGAGCAGGTCCTTCTCAGCGGATTCTGGTGTATCGGAGGTTGGTTGAGTGGAGTGAGTTACGGTTTCCACATACATAGGGTTGTTTTGGTGAGTGCTAGGAACCTGGGTGTAGTGGTGGTCATTGGTTGAGTTTTGAGGATCGGGAATGTGTTGTGGTATATTCTCGGGAGTGTGATAAGTAGCGGTTGGTGGGTACAGGATTGGTTGATGATGGTGTTGTGGTGTAGTTGGTATCGGTAAGGGATTGAGATTTTGAGGTGGAGTTGCATATTGATGCGGTGCAGGAGGGTTTGTGGATGTTAGTTTGGTGCATTTTGGGGAGGTGATGGTTTTTTGGTGTTTTGTTGGTTGACATCGGGGACATTCAAGGTGAGAGATAGGTTTGCTAAGTTGCGGACATGCTCAAGTTCTCCCTGTAGCTCCAGTATCTTTTGTTCCAACCGTAAAACCAAATCATTTAGTGCTGGAGTACTCCGACCATCTGAAGTTTTTGCATTCTCCGCATTTTCCTTTCGAATACCACTTAAGTCATCCATTTTAGCTTTCCCTTTGCTCTTTGTATTACTTGGAGGAGGAGGAGGTGGAGGGCCTCTAGATCTGGTGTGATATGCGAATGATGCCAGTATGTGTGAACCAACCTTAGGGGATGGGATTAAAGAATAAAGAAAAACAAAAGGTAAACAAGTCAGTAAGCATTCTGAAATATTTGCAGTATTTAAACACATATTGCGGGAACGTAAATTCATGTCCTAATTTGGGAGCCTCGTTGTGCCCGAGGTAGGCCTAGCGACAAATAGATTTGGAGAAATTCAGTACCAATAATTGCCTCATTTCATTAATGTAAAAATAAACGACCCAAAACAACACTAAATAATGTTACTAATGGCGCTTGGCCTTATTACATTTAAAAGAAAAGCAAGTAAACCTAATCTACTTGGTTCCAGAAGGACCCTCTCCAGACCGAATGCTATTGTCGATCAGTTCTCCCAGCTCGCGCAGGTTCAGCAGTAAGAATGCCCTTGCCAAATGCCCTCCTTCGTTTCCCTCGGCGTTATGGCAGTCGGTGACCCTCTTTCTTATCTTTCCTTCTAATTCCATTAAACTGTACTCCAGATATTCCAGCCTTTCGCTGGACTTAACAACTCTCTATTTACTCATTAATCATTTCCATATCGACCTTATGCTGCGCCATATGCTCAGCTTCAAACTCTCGAACTCTTTTACGCAGCTTGTTATACTTCACCTCTGCTTCGACAAACTCGTCTATGACCCTGTTTCCTGGACCAACCCTTGGCTCGAAGATTCCTAATAGATTATCATCCAACCATGAGGGGTAAAAGTATGAATGGTCCGCGTGATATCGGTTCGGCTCGATGGTATCCTTCTCCACGATAATCTTCAAAGTCCACATATGTTGTGCTTCATTCTTATATGGGATGGTGTCACCCTGGAAATCAGCTATGAAGTGACTCGTTTTAGCGACCCGTGGTATGACCTGTCTCCTACCTGCCTGTCTCATAACCCTGAGGGGAGCATAAGGGTATATCCCCCTTAACCCACTCAACACCAAGTGTGGGATGTCTCTGGATCTGATGATGAACTCGTCGATGGGGAACCACTCGAACATCCACTGAACCTGGTCCTCAATTAACTTGTTGAAAAACTGCACCCATCCTACAGCATCCTTAGGTTGAGCAAACATGTCCGGAATGTAAGTCATTCTCTTAGGGTGATGGAAAGCTATGTGGTCATTCCACGGCCTTCGTGGAAACTCTTGTCGGTATTGACCCCTTTGGAGATGCTCTAACAACAAAACTTGTAGCAGCAAATTGCAACCCTCAAAGAATCTGGACCCCTTCTGACAGCGTTCCAAGGCCCGGTACGTATCTGCAATGATCATAGGGACAATGGTATATGTCTGCCCCTCAATCCCGTCCATCATAGTTTTGGCCACCATGGCCAGCCTGGTATGGATTTTATCCCTTGGAATACCAGCATGCCCAAGAAACACACAATGAACACGAATACCCTACGATGAACCCAGCCCAAGGAGGTAATTGAGAACTCATCATCAAAAATACAGTAAGAGCTACTGTGACTGTATCTTTCATAGAGGAAGTCGAAAGGTGCGTAGGAATTCTTCAGGCACTCCAAATCATCATTTTTCTTTAGCCCCATCATCTTAAGGAACCCTCTAGCAGTGCAATTTTCATGTGCTAACAGACCAGGTCTATCCCAAGGAAACCCAGCAAATCCTCTTATTTCTTCTAGAAGGGGAGTCATTTCTATGTCCCCAAAGCGGAACACGGCCCTTTCTTTGTCCCAAAACATAGTGGCAGCCTCGATCAACATTTTGTTTGGCTGAAGATCCAACAGTGAAGGCAAATTTCCTAAGACTCGTCTCATATGATTTTGGTCACTTGAGGGAAGATCCCTCCACCAATCTAGCAAAAGTGGAGGTACGCTACCGACCATACCGAATCTGGGGACTTCATGCCTCATTTTCTGCAAAACAAATGATGGTTAGGCCCTTTCCCCTCCAAGTTCGTCTATTTATACAATAATGATTAGCATATTGGCACTTATTTCTCCAAAATTAATGCACACAATCATGGTTGCGTCCGTTGGGATTATGGAAAATCCGATGGACTTTTGGACGAGGCTTGTCTTAAAGGGTTATTATGCGGACAACATATTAACCCGGCTAGGTTTGACCATGATGCATGCACAATTAATCAGAGTAAAGTTGCTATAGAGGTCTAGACTGGGATCCTCAAGCGGACAACTTGAGGGGGAAAGGCACGGAACCGTCGAACGCATCGCTGATCGACTAGTTTTACCGCAAATACGCCTTTCCAAATTTTAAAGGGTGATATATAGGAAGAGCGCAAACACTCATCAAGCGTTGCTACAGGATTGATTATGCACTAGTCGAATATGATGTTGAGCATGATTTATGCAACAATAAATAGCATGTTGTCAAGTATTTGCACGTTAAAAAAACGATAAATGCAGTATTTAAATAATTGAAAGACAGCTACGGAAAAAGGAAACAAAGAGACAAGTCAGTTTTAAGAAATAAAGAAAATCATAATAAGCAATTAAATCCAAATAAAGGGGAGGGTGCACGGGATAAAGCATGCTTAAGACTAATTCACAAAATAAGTTCGTTATGGTAAGAGCCTAAATATCCCCAGTAGAGTTGCCATGTTGTCGTGCCTCATTTTTCCTTCGTGGAGTCCGGGTTTCGACATTCATTGGGAACAACTCGTTTCCTTTTAGGGAATTGGGTAGTTGAAGAGTCGCCACCTAACAAATTAAGGTGTGCTAGGGCACCTAGAGCAATTAACTCATGTAACCAGTTTGCATTACTAGAGATTAGGGTAAGGGCTCGAAATAACCTTGAGGGGAAGGTGTTAGGCACCCCTCGCGATCCACAACGATGGGTCCCAGCCGAACTTAGTTATGTGAATCAGTAATTTAACAGGTAAGCGGTCTAAGCACACATTAGCAAATAAGGGTAGTTTATGCAGTATAAGCACACATATATAATCAAGGAAGTTTAGATGGTCCAAGCACGCATATGTAAATTTAAGAAGTTTAGACAGTCTAGGCACACATACTTGAATTAGGGAAGTTTGAACGGTCCAAGCATACATACCTAAATTAAGGAAGTTCAGGTAGTCTAAGCACACATATGTGAATTGGGAAAGGGAAGTCCTAAGTTGATTAGCCTATAGGATCACATCTGTACAATACCCGGTGAGCCTTCCTCAACTAGAAGGGTTACACGTGGCATTAGCGTACATGTCATCATATCCTTTTACTACCCATTACCCTCCCCTTAGTGGTTATATAAGCGAGTTTAATTAACGAACTCTAAACATGCTTTACCCGTCCCTTGTGGTCCCGGAGGTGTTTAGGACCTCTATACTTAGGCAGTTCTAGACACTCCTAAGGTATTTAAAAGGTAAAATCTAAGCGACAACAAAGAACACATAGGACTGTCAAATAGGGAAGCAATTTGGGGCTCATGTTTTACTTCCGCACACAAACAGATACGTAGCATGTCTCAAACAACTGATTTTAAAGAAATTCAGAAAGCCCTGGAACATGGTATCTAGATGAACATCACAAACACAGAATATGCAGCATTTGTTTTAAGGAGAAGTGGCAGAATCCTAATCAGCTTGCCTACTGGTTTTATAGCCTGCTAAACCTGGACGATTTCACATATAAATAGAGCCCAATTTCACAGTTATAAAACCATTAATTACCTAAGGCTTTCCTAGGCGTGGGTCTGTGTACAATCATAATTCTGGGAATCGGTTAAGACAACTTGAGATAATTCAATCCTATAGGCATATTGAATTAGGTGATTTAATGTTACAGAACTGCTTTCATGCATGCTTACACTAGAACATGATATCTATGTGTTGGACTATTCTTAAACCTTTTATAGACGGTTATTCATTTAAGTGACGTAGACATGATTTAGAGCTAATACAAACAGAGTCCTAAATCAGGATTTCTAATGCACAGAGAGAGAGATGGTCATTTTATTAAGCATGATTACAGCAGTAGTTTAATGACATGATTTCTATGTGATAACAACTTATGCAGAATCAGAAATGAAGTGATGAACTATAACATGTTTTCTAATATGCAAAGGCAGTAAACGTGAACATCCTAAGGCAGGTTTTCTAATGCAAAGAACATAGACCAATGACATATTTCTAATGCGAGTAACATAGCATATAGACCTAAAGCATGATTTCTATCACAATATAAACCCAGAGCAAGAAATTCATATACATAAACCTAAGAGCATGATTTCTACTGCAGATCACATATATAAACCTAAAAGTATGATTTCTACCGGTTTTCACAAAAATCATATAGGAACCTTCCCTTTTTTTACTAATCACCCCAACATCTGTTTACAAAGGAATATTATTACAGACCAGGATCAAATGAACTACATAAATGAATGAAGTTATACTATATGGAGCCTTAATCAGGCCCAAAGTAAAGCTGGGAATGCCAGGCCTTCAATACAGTCTCAGAATTCCCTAAGGACCTCAAGGATCCCGGGCAGTGCTCACACCAAGACCTTTCTCAAATAGGGATTGGTTATGTGCAGTGTGGAGGGGTCAGCCTTGGTATACCAGAGTTCAGAGGGATCTCAAAGATCCCTAAGCAGTACACACACCAGAGGGGCAGAACTTGATTGTCTAAGAGCAGGGTGAGAGTGCTTGACATAGTGTTGAAAGACTTAGTAAAACAGTGTAGAGAAAAGATTCAGATATGGAAAATAGTTTTAAATATGCTAGGAGTGACCAGTTTTGAGAAGAATACTAAGAGTAGGAGCAACAGTTTTGAAATCATTTTGAGGAAAGCATACTCAGCAAACAACCCAATTAATCATAGAGTACGCAGATTCACTTAACAAGCAGACTTACAAATAGAGGGGTGAAGGAGATTGGGAACATATAGGGTTGAAACCACATAAACAGGGAAACATTTGATACATCAAATGTACAGAACAGCTAGGAGTCTACTGACTAAAGTTAGTCATGGTAAGAGACAGTTAAGACATAGAGAAAGAATGTAGCAGAATCATGTTGAAGGCAAAGATGTGTTGAACAGAATTGGACACAATCAGGACCAATCGAATGCACTAGAAAACTAAGTAACTAACATAGTCATACCAATTAAAGGGAGGGGGTAAGGGAACTAAGTAAACATGATGGACAAAAATCAAAAAACTAAATGAAGTCCGACATGCTGATTACACATAAGGCGGGATTTAGACATGCTTAATAACGGCAAACAGAGAAACAAATTGAATAACTAGAGCAGGAACAAGCATAGATGTATAGACATGGAACACATAAAGTTGAGTTTCAAAATTTAACTAGAGACATACCAGTTAAAGAAGAAAAATGCAGAATGTAAAAACAGGTGCAATTCCACTATCTAGCCTTGGCTTTCAGCCGGCTAGACCCACAGTTAGCACAAGTAGCAAAGAAAGAAGAGAGAGTTTGAATGTATGTGTGTGTATTCTGAACTGTGTGTTCGTGTCTTTAAGAGGCAGAATGAGGGTGTATATATAGCACTTTAGGGAGTAAAACAAATAAGGTAAAGAGAATCGCAGTTCAATCAATTAGAAGCAATCAACCAATTATGGAATCAATTCCAATTGAGAAATCCGAAAAAGGTCCCTTTAATTGGGGAGAGTCAGTTAACAGTCAGAACTGGGACTCAAATAAGGTAATAAATCAACACCATACCATATAAGGAGTCAATCAAATCTCCAAACTACTAATAACTAATTAAGGCAAGTATAATTAGTCAAAATAGGGAAATAATTAAAACTTCCGAAAAATACTGATTTTAACAAGAACGAATTATTCAAATTCCCTAAAAAGAAATCAATTAAACAAAAGAAAATCCCAAAGAACACTGGATTTAACAGGAAAATCACCTAATCCCTAAATAGAATCAGTTAATACAACTAGTTCACAGAAATAAACATAATAAATGAAAAAATTGAAGAAATCAGTGTTACCATCAGAAACATCTAGGTTCGAGCATACATACAAAAATTAACCAAACACGTAAAGAGATGACTATATTAAACATTTGAAAGTAGAAAAACCTCTTGAAGAGAAGTCTGAGAAGAACCCTAATTTTAGAAAGAGTGAATAAAATCGAAGCAGTTAACTAAAATAAAGGATTTCCAAAGGAAAACACTAGAAAATACTCGAACTGTTTCAGATCTACAAAGATCAGAACGGATTCGAGTAGTTGCAAAACTAGGGTTTTCAAAACAGTAGAGATAAAGAAACTCGGTCAAAAACCCATAGATTCAAACTAAAATAGGAGGAAATTTGTACTCACAAACCAGAACGGCCCTAGACAGGCCATTAAACAAGTTTCACGCAAGAACTAGGTCGAATCTCCATGAGATTCTTCTAAGGATCCATGAAATCAAACAACCAGGAAGCATGCACGGTTGGTAATGGTCAGAGAATACTCAGAATCTCCATAGATAGGAGCTCTTCGCCGGTGACGGCGGTTAGCGTTAAGGGTAGATCGAGAGAGAATTTGGAGAGGTTAGGGAGATGATGACGCCGGTCCATGAGGAATGAAGGGGTTTAGGGTTGGTTTGAGGTTAATAAGGTAAGTTTTAATGTGGACCATTGATCTGAAGGATCAACGGCCACGATTTGATGGGGGTTTGGGTCGGGTAGGTGGAGATTGGGCTTAGGGTGAATTGGGCTGGTATTATTAAGGGGTTTGGGCTGGTATTAAAAGAGTTAGGTCCGAAAAATTAGAGAAATTAAAAAGGCTATTTGTTAAATACCCAAATAATTGATAAAAATATTTTATAAAATAATTAACAGATTACAAATATAATTTTCATGCATAGAAATATTTTTAAACAGTTACTACATATTTAGAAAAAAAATACAATGAGCTATTTTTTTGTAAAAATAATGTAATAATGTACACATGGGCTATAATTGCAAAATTATTGCAATTGTAACCAAAAGGTATAAATCTGGCCATCTGTGAAATAATTTGAACCTAATATAACTATAAATAGCAATATTAAGCCATGAAATGCTATAAAGTTATTTGTGATGTAATTTGTAATTATTTATGTAAATAAAATACTAGGATAAAATTAATTCAAAAATATAGAAATTATGGAAAAATATAAATTGATGCTAATGCATAGTTTTGAAAGTATATATGCACTTTAAAAATATTATAGGGAAAAATTGGGTATCAACACATGTGACCCTTGGTTTTGGGGCGTGATTGAAGGTAGTTCCTACATTCAAGTTAGTAATGCTCTAAAAAGCGATAATCAGAGGAAAAACAAAGAAAAAGTCTTGATAAATAAATGGGAGGTATTATGATACAATAATGGTGATTATGCTTTTTGTCATGAATATGCATGCTAGCTTTTGGTTTAAAATGATGCTCGTGCCCCCATTCCTTGAACTTATAAGTTGATAGGAATTATTAATGGATATTGAGCCTTAGTCCTGCCTGTTAGATTTGCTCTTTTAATTTCTCAATTACGTTTTACTTGAACCATTTGTTCCATTTGAATGAGGTTATATTGTCTAAGTACCAACGTACGTAATCCTCTTATGGTGTTTTAAATTTTTAAACATTAATTTAAATAAAATATTATCTACAATATATTAAAAGCAAGAACCCCTTTAGCTAAAAGTCAAATTACAAAATTATCCTTATTTTAATAACTTTATACGAAATTAACCCTTCACTAATTTTTTTTTAGAAAAAACAAATAGAAAACCCTACACATACATGCCTATCTCAACAATCGCACCCTTTCGGTGGCAGACGCCTTTTCCAAATGCCTTCATCTAAATTTTGCTCTCTCAAATAATCATAACTCCAGTTTCTCTTAATCTTCGATCTTTATTATTAAAGCAACATGTGTGGAACCTAAACTCTACTCCACCAACTTCTTATCTTTTTCACTTAGTCTTTTCCTACTCAATTTTTCCTAATCTCCTTCTTTATCAGATTTTTGGCACTATTACTATTCCATCTTCCCGTACCTAAATCCTAGCAAAGTCAAGTTATAAGTTCTTGGTTTTGTTCTTTCGTTGATTACCTTAATTAGTTTCTGAATTGTTGTTTATAATTATTCAACTGAGATATATTCTCTGAAATGATTAGAATTTGAGATGACTAGCGTATAAACAAAGGATAACTCTCAAATTATTTAAATGGTTACTTAAATGTCATTTTAAATAATTGAAATACTCTATTTTCCTACTAAAACTCTTAATTAGCAAATCGTCATTCAGTAAAATTCACAACCCTTGGAGAAAAGAAAAGGCCTAACTAATGAACATGCACAGACGTCTTTGTCAAAATTATGCTTTAGCAAGTTTGCAATTCTCAAGTGTGTATATGGTCGAGATCGAATGCCTTCGATCTATATGCTTGAGAGATCGTCCGAAGTCCGATTCTGGGTAAGACCAAGTTCGAGCTCGAAGGACCAGACCCGAGTTCGAGGGCAGAGCATGATGCATACCGAGGTCAAGTGTGCTCGATCTCGAAATAGTACCGTTATGGATTTGTACCAGAACAAGTTAGATTCCTGCCACGTCCCCAAAGTCGTGGCGCAAATCCCCGGAATATGATTGTACTATTCCGTACTAGGCGGGTAGACAGCTGCACCAAGAATATTCCTTACTGTAAATAGAAATATTCCTTCCCCTATTATATAAAGGGGGTCCCAATCATTTGTAAGACATCTTATGATCACAGAGAAAAGAATATGCTTTCTACCTTTTTGCCTAGTGTTCATCACTATTGTCTTTTAGCTCCATTGTTCTTACTTTATTTTTATTATTTAATTGTTCTTACTGCCCTGAGCCACCTCGAGGTCACTAAGCTCGAGGTCACTGCTGCTAAGTAACATTAGTTTGATTCACTTCTATCTTTCATTTCTACTTCATATTTCTTGATTATTAATTGGTATTGAACTAAATCACATATCTTTAAAATCACTAATCAAATTTAATTGTTACTCGTATTTTCAAGGTAAATAGTTTGGCGCACATCGTGGGGCTAAAGATAATAGTGATTATTTCTTTATTGATTCTCGTTACACATGTTGTTTTTACACTTTTTCTTCTCAAGATTTGTTGATTTTAAGGCTGAAACATGTCTAGATCACAAAACACACTCATTCACGACAACGAAGGTCTTGGAGAAAACAGCAACGCAGGAGTCGGTGTACCACCGATAAATCAAGGGGAAGTGCCAAATGTGGAACCTGTTGATGTTAGTTCGCACATTACTTTGAATGTAGACCTAGGCGCGGACCACGAAGAAGATATACGCAGGGAAGACCGGCCCAGTGGCCAAAGAACACAAGGAACTGAAGAAAGGGGAGTCAGCCTCCAAGTGATATTCGAGATGCTGCAAGCTCAGCAAATCGACATCACTCAACTTCAGAGTCTGAATAGAACTCCAAACACAGCCGAACCAGTAAACACTCGGCGTACTGAACCAGCGTTGGAAAGGCCCGATGAAAGTGGCCCAGGGACTGACCCCACGATTATGAGAATGCTCGAGGAACTAACCAAGAGGATCGAGTCCGGAGAAAAGAAAATTGAAGAAAATGATAAGAAGGTAGAAACTTATAACTCCCGGGTAGACCAAATACCGGGCGCACCTCCAGTTTAGAAAGGTTTAGACGCCAAAAACTTCATACAAAAACCATCCCCCCCCCCCCCCCGAGTGCGGCTCCGATGCCCATTCCCAAGAAGTTTTGCATGCCCGATATACCCAAATATAACGGGACAACCGACCCTAACGAGCATATTACTTCATACACTTGCGGAATCAAGGGAAATGATTTGAATGACGATGAAATCGAGTCTGTTTTGTTGAAAACATTTGGGGAAACACAATCAAAGTGAGCCATGATTTGGTATCATAACTGTAAGGCCCCGAAAAATTTCGCTAAGTAATTTAGGATTTCGTGGTGCCAAGTAGGCTAAATATAATATTTTATGTGCTATTAAAATGATGTATATCAATTGGATATGGTAAATAAGTGTATAAGTCATATAATAAGTAATATGGGGACTAATGAGAGGCCTATGCCTAAGTCAAGTTGGAAATTACATAATAGGCTAAAATTCCAAATGAGTTTGCACAAGTCCAAACATTGGACGAGCATATCTATATATGTATATGGTATTATGTGATGAAAAACCTATCAAATGAAAGATCTTCAAGTCTAGTTTCTAACGCTTCAAATCGTTCATCATTTGGACATTCCTACACAAAGTTTTGATCAAATTACCAAAGGCTGGATTTTCGATCAATTCTGTGACTGCAAAACGGTTCCGCGGAGCGCATAAGCATCACAAAGTGGAGCAGAGACGGGAAAACTATTATGCCGTCGCATATTGATTATGTTGTCGCGTAATTGATTATGCTGTCGCATAATGATTATGATGTTGCATAATGATTATGCTGCAATTCTGTTGCCTATAAAACGATTATGTTATAGCATAATTGCACCACATAATTGACTTGGGGGGTCATTTTTGGAAATTTTCATGTCCGACCCAATTTTGATAAATAAGCTTTGTGGCTTCATTTGGGGCTATTTTCTACTGAATCTAGAGAGAGGTGAGAGCATTTTAGAGAGAGAAAGAGTCAACCTAGTTGTCACGACCCTAAACCCAGACCCGATCGTGATGGCGCCTCTCGTGAAGACAAGGCCAGCCGACACAACACCCAATTCATTTTATGCAATTAACATAACACAATTTAAGTCATTAACATGATTAAATCCCAAAGAACACAGCGAAACAGTACAATTTGCAGAATAAACGCAGCCCGACATCGGGGTGTCACCAGTCATGAGCATCTAACATAGTCTAAGAGTGCGAAAGATTTTATACAATCTATTACATAACTAGGACAAGGGAAATAAAATAGGAGGGAGAAACACTGGGTTGCGAACGCCGAGCAACTACCTAGTGGACTCCGAATAGTCTGCTGAGCAATCAACCCTCACTGGCAGGACCTGAAGTTCCTGAATCTGCACACAGGGTGCAGGGAGTAAAATGAGTACTCCAACTCAATGAGTAACAACAATAAATGAAGACTGAGTGATAAGAAATCACGTAAAAACACAACAACATGCTATAAAGAAGCAGAGTAAAACCAAATAAACGCAATAAAACAGTGAAATCTTATAAAACACCTTCGTTCAGAATAAGCTTCTTTAAAACACATTTTCAACAGTTAAACAAGTAAATGAAAAGCATCTAGAAAAGATAAACACATAAAATCAGCCCCTCGGGCACAATGTCAACAGAATCAACCCCTCGGGCAATAACATGGAACAACACCAGCCCCTCGGGCTATATCTCATATCACAATGGGTACCCGCGCTCACTGGGGGTGTACAGACTCCGGGAGGGGCCCCTTGCGGCCCAAGCGCAATATCAAGCCATCTCGTGGCATAATCAATAGGCTCTCGGCCTCATATCAAGCCACCTCGTGGCATACAACTCAGGCCCTTGACCTCATAATCATAATCAGTACAACACTGCGGCAGCGTGCAGCCCGATCCCATAAAAATCCACACAACACAGGCCCTCGGCCCTACTCAGTCAGAAATCTCTAAAAGCCACTCGGGCGCAGTAAAATATAATGCTCAGCCCAAAATATCATTTAAAGTGTTAAAACAAAGTAAACATGGCTGAGTTATGAAAATAGTATAATATAGCATGACTGAGTACGGATATAAATTCAAAATAGTGAGGAAATAGCGGTAAAAATCCCCTAAGGGTCAAATTAGTTGGCACGAGGCCCAAACATGGCATTCAGCCCAAAACATGATGATAGCAAACAGTTTTCAATCAAATACGTGGTAAAACAGCCATTCGGGATGGACTAAGTCACAATCCCCAACGGGTGCATGACCCCACGCTCGTCATCTAGCGTGTGTGTCACCTCAATATAGCACAACGATGTGAAATCCGGGGTTTCATACCCTCGGGACAACATTTACAATCATTACTCACCTCAATCTGGTCCAAACTCTAGCCCGTGATGCCTTTGCCCCTCGAAGTGGCCTCTACTCGCATCGAACCTATTCAAAATCAGAATCACGACGTGAAAATATGCTAAGGGAACGAAGCCCATGCGAAAATAATCAATTTACAACATAAATTCCGAAATTAACCAAAACCTGACCCCCGGGCCCACGTCTCGAAATTCGATAAAATTTACATCAATAGATTCCTTATCTTCCCACGAGTTCATTCATATCAAAATCACCAAAATCCAACCACAAATGATCCCTGAAATCCCTAATTTTAGGTCTCCAATTACAAGCCCTAGTTCTTCAATATTAGGCTTAAATTCCATGATTAATTAGGTAGAAAACACATTAGGATTGAGTATAAAGTCCATAAATCTTACCTCCAAGTGTTCCCCCTTGATTCCCTCTTCAATCGCCTTCAAAAAGCTTCAAAATCGCCCAAAATGGAGGAACTTATGCTTAAAATCGCGGAAATGAGCTTTTAAAACATTCTGCCCAGACATTTCAATCCTTCTTTGCGAACGCGGTCAACCCCTCGCATTTGCGAAGCATAAACTTAAGTTGACGAAAAATCCCTCTTTCACGAATGCGACGACCCCCTCGCGAACGCCATGCCTCAGCACTCAACCCGTCGTGGACGCGCATCACCCTCGCGAACGCGATGACCAACGAGCTCAACCATTCGCGATCGTGGGACCTCCTTCGCGAACGCGAAGGTCAACTTCACAGCCTCCCAGCCTAACCCTTCGCGAACGCGAGGGCCCACTCGCGAACGCAAGGGCCAATTGTCTGAACACCCAACAGCAGGTTTCTGCAATCTTTTTCAACATGTAATGGTCCGTTTAACCACCCGAAACTCACCCGAGGCCCTCGAGACCTCAACCAAACATGCCAACATATACCATAACATCATTCAAACTTGTTCCAACCTTCGGAACACTCAAAACAACATCAAAACACCAAATTCGCATCGGATTCAAGCCTATGAATTCCAAAATCTTCTAAATTTCGCTTTCGATCAAAAAGTCTATCAAACCACGTCCGAATGTCCTGAAATTTTGCACACACATCCCAAATGACACAACGGACCTACTGAAAGTTCCGGAATTCCATTCTGACGCCTATATCAAAATCTCACCTATCAACTGGAAAACGCCAAAATTCCAATTTCGACAATTCAAGCCTAACTATACTCCGGACCTCCAAAACACGTTCCGATCACACTCCTAAGTCCCAAATAACCTCCCAAAGCTATCCGAACCATCGGAACTCACATCTGAGCCCTTTAACACATAAGTCAACATCCGATTGACTTTTCCAACTTAAGCTTACTCAAAAGAGACTAAGTGTCTCAAACCTTACCAAAACTTCTCCGAACCCGAGCCAACTAACCTGGTAACATAAAATACAGCTGAACAAGGTGATAAGAAGCTGAAATGGTGGAAACAGAGTTGTAACTCTTGAAACGACCGGCCGGGTCGTTACATCCTCCCCCTCTTAAACAAACGTTCGTCCTCGAACGAGTTAAGAAACATACCTGCAGCCTCAAATAGGTGAGGATATCTGCTCCGCATCTCCCGCTCGGTCTACCAGGTAGCCTTCTCCACGGGCCAACCTCTCCACTGCACTTTCACTGAAGCTATATCCTTTGATCTCAACTTTCGAACCTGACGCTCCAAAATAGCTGATGGCTCCACATCATAAGTCAAATCACCATCTAACTGAACCGTGCTAAAATCCAGGACATGAGACGGATCCCAATATACTTCTGGACCATAGAAACATGAATTATCGGATGCACACTCGACAAGCTGGGTGGCAAGGAAAGCTCATAAGCCACCTCTCCAATCCTCCGAAGCACCTCAAAAGGCCCAATGAACCGATGACTCAATTTACCCTTCTTCCCAAATCTCATAACACCCTTCATGGGTGAAACCTTCAACAGAACCTTCTCACCAACCATGTAGGACACATCCCGAACCTTCCTGTCAGCATAACTCTTTTGTCTCGACTGCGCTGTACGAAGCCTCTCCTGAATTACCTTCACCTTTTCTAAAGCATCCTGTACCAAGTCTGTCCCCAATAGCCTAGCCTCACTCGGCTCAAACCAACCAACTGGAGATCTACACCGCCTCTCATACAATGCATCATATGGAGCCATCTGAATACTCGACTGGTAGCTGTTGTTATAAGCAAACTCTGTGAGCGGTAGAAATTGAACCCATGCCCTCCGAAATCAATGACACAAGCACGCAACATGTCCTCCAATATATGAATGGTGCGCTCGGACTGCCCGTCCATCTGAGGGTGAAAAGTTGTGCTCAACTCAACCTGAGTACCCAACTCTCGCTGCACAGACCTCCAAAACTGCAAAGTAAACTGAGTGCCCCTATCTGAAATAATGGAAACTGGGACACCATGCAAACAAACAATCTCCCGGATATAGATCTCTGCCAACCGCTAGAATAGGTAGTACATACCGGAATGAAGTGCACGGACTTGGTCAGCCGATCTACAATCACCCAAATAGCGTCGAACTTCTTCAAAGTCCGTGGGAGCCCAACTACAAAGTCCATGGTGATCCGCTCCCACTTCCACTCTAGAATATACATCCGCTGAAGCAAGCCACCCGGTCTCTGATGCTCATATTTCACCTGTTGACAACTGAGACACCGAGCTACGAATCCCACAATGTCCTTCTTCATTCTCCTCCACCAATAATGCTGGCTTAATCCTGATACATCTTCGCGGTGCCCGGATGAATGGAATACCACGAGCTATGGGCCTCCTCCAAAATCAGCTCCCGAAGCCCATCTACATTGGGCACACATATCCGGCCCTGCATCCTCAACACCCTATTATCACCAATAGTCACATCTCTGGCATCATCGTGCTGAACTCTGTCCTTAAGGACAAGCAAATGAGGATCATCATACTGGCGCTCTCTGATGCGATCATATAAGGAAGACCGAGAAATCACACAAGCCAAAACCCGACTGGGCTCCGAAATATCTAACCTCACGAACCAATTGGCCAAGGCCTGAACATCAACTGCAAGAGGTCTCTCCCCAACTGGAATATATGCCAAACTCCCCATACTCACTGCCTTCCTACTCATGGAATCGGCCACCACATTGGCCTTCCCCAGATGGTACAATATAGTAATATCATAATCCTTTAGCAACTCCAACCATCTCCGCTACCTCAAATTGAGATCCCTCTGCTTGAACAAGTGCTGGAGGCAACGATGATCAGTGAACACCTCACAAGACACATCATACAACTAATGCCTCCAAATCTTCAACGCGTGAACAATGGCAGCCAACTCCAAATCATGAACAGGGTAGTTCTTTTCATGGAGCTTCAACTGACGAGAAGCATAAGTAATAACTCTACCCTCCTGCATCAACACACACCTAATACCAACTTTTGAAGCATCACAATACACGGTATATGAACCTGAAGCTGATAGCAAAACTAACACCGGAGCTGTGGTCAAGGCTGTCTTGAGCTTCCGAAAGCTCTCCTCACACTCATCCAACCACCTGAATAGAGCACCCTGTTGAGTCAACTTGGTCAAGGGCAATGCGATAGATGAGAATCCCTAAACAAACCGGCGGTAATAACCCGCCAAACCAATAAAGCTGCGAATCTCTGTGGCTGAGGACGGTCTGGGCTAACTCTGAACCGCCTCTATCTTCTTCGGATCGACCTGAATACCCTCACTACACACCACGTGCCCCAAGAATGCCACTGAACTAAGCCAAAACTCACACTTAGAGAACTTTGCATAAAGCTTCTCCTCCCTCAATCTTTGCAACACAACTCTCAAATGCTCCGCGTGCTCCTCCTGACTACGCGAATACACCAGAATATCATCAATGAAGACTATGACAAACGAGTCGAGATAAGGCTGAAACACGCTGTTCATCAAATGCATGAACACTGCTGGGGCATTGGTCAGCCCAAACGACATCACAAAGAACTCATAATGACTATATCGGGTCCTGAAAGTCGTCTTAAGAATATCCGAGTCCCTGATCTTCAACTGGTGATAACCTTTACGGAGATCAATCTTGGAGAACACTCTCGCTCCCTGAAGCTGGTCAAACAAATCATCAATGCGAGGCAAAGGATACTTGTTCTTAACTGTTACTTTGTTTAACTGCCTATAACCAATGCACATCCTCATAGAACCATCCTTCTTCTTCACAAATAGAACAAGTGCACCCCAAAGCGACACACTAGGCCGAATGAACCCCTTATCAAGGAGTTCCATAAGCTGCTCCTTCAACTCCGCTGGTGCCATATGATACGGTGGAATAGAAATGGGCTGAGTGCTCGGCACCAGGTCAATACCAAAATCAATATCCCTATCCGGTGGCATGCCCGGTAGGTCTACAGGAAACACATCGAAAAATCCCTCACAACTGGAATAGAATCAATACTGGGAGTCTCTGCACCAACATCCCTCACAAAGGCTAAATACGAAAGACAACCCTTCCCAACCATACACTGGGCCTTCAAGAATGAAATTACTCTACTGGGAACATAATCAGTCAAACCTCGCCACTCAATCCGTGGCATACCCGGTATAGCCAATGTCACTGCCTTAACATGACAGTCCAGAATAGCACGACATGGAGATAGCCAATCCATGCCCAATATAACGTCGAAGTCTACCATACATAACAACAAAAGATCCACTCGGGTCTCCAGACCCCCAATAGTCACCACACACGACCGGTACACACGGTCTACAACTACAGTATCGCCCACCGGAGTAGATACATGAACAGGTGAAACAAGAGACTCACGGGGCGTATCTAAATAACGAGCAAAGTATGATGACACATAAGAATAAGTGGAACCGGGATCAAATAATACAGAGGCATCTCTGTGGCAGACTAAGACAATACCTGTGATCACGGCGTCTGAAGCAATAGCATCGGGCCTAGTTGGAAGTGCATAGAAACGGGCCTGACTGCCACCTGATCGACCTCCCCCTATAGGGCGACCCTTAGCTGACTGGCCTCCACCCCTAGCTAGCTGGGTGGGTGGTGGTGAAGTAACTGGTGCTAAAGCCGATGGCTGACTCCTCTGCTAAGATGAAACCGCAAGACGACGAGGACACTGCCTCCACATATGACCCATCTCTCCACACTCATAGCAACTCCCGGGTGCTGGAGACGGGGACTGAAGGGAACCCCTAGCACCGGAATGACTAGCAGATGCACCTGGCATAGAAGAGCCCTGAACTGATGGAGCACGGGACGAACTCTGAGCTAGAAAGGCACTAAGTGATGACTGGCCCTGATGAGAACTGTGAGAACCATGACCCGATGACGCCCCATGATAACCTGGGCGAGCTGGCTGAGCATGCCTGAATAGACGGCCTCTGCCATGCTGAAACTAACCTCTCGAAGAAGCACCACCATAACTATCAGATCCCCGAGGCCTCTTGGCCTCCCTCTCATCTCGCTCCTGGCGACGAACTGACTCAATCTCACGAGCAATGTCTACAACCTCCTCAAAAGTAGCACCAGACACCCTCTCTCTGGTCATGAGAATACAAAGCTGATAAGTGAGGCCATCCACAAACCTCCTAATCCTCTCTCTATCTGTCGGAACCAACCAAATAGCATGACGAGCTAACTCTGAGAACCTTATCTCATACTATGTCACAGTCATCTCTCCCTGACGCAACCACTCGAACTGTCTGCGCAGCTCCTCTCTGCGAGACTGAAGCAAATACTTCTCCAAAAAGAGAATGGAGAATTACTGCCAGGTAAGGGGTGCGGCACCAACAGGCCTATGCCTCTTATAAGCCTCCCACCAAGTGAAAGCGGCTCCAGAAAACTGAAAAGTAGTGAAAGCGACCCCGCTGGTCTCCAGAATACCCGTTGTGCGAAGAATCCTCTGACACTAGTCCAAGCACCCATGGGCATCCTTGCCCTCTGCACCACTGAAAGTTGGAGGCTGAAGTCTACCAAACCTCTCCAACCTGCGCTCCTCGTCCTCCGGCATGGCAGAGAGCTACATAGTCCTGAGCAGCTGCAACCGGCTGGGTTGGATGTGCCCCCGGCGTCTAAAGTCCCTGCATGACCTGCTCAGGTGTGCGAGCGGCAGGAGTCTGAGTGCCTCTCCCGTCTTGAGAAGTAGCTGCGGCTGCAGTAACTGAGACCGCCTGAGCTAAGCCAATGCATACTGATAGAATCTGAGCCAAGGCCTCTTGAAGACCTGGAATCACAATGGGCACAGCTGGTGCCTAAGCTGGTGCTGCTGGAGCGTCCACAACTGGGACCTGATCCTGAACTGGGGCGGCTGGTGGATCTGTAGGTGCTGCCCTAGTTGCTGTGCGGGCCATACCCCTGCCCCTATCGCGACCCCGACCACGTCCTCGGCCTCTAGTGGTCACAGCTGGTGGTACTGGTGGTCGTCCATCCTGACCGGTAGCGCGTGTCCTCACCATCTGTGAGAGAATAGAATAACAAAAGTTTAGTACTCGGATCAACATATTCGCACGACAAGAATTTCAAGAATATGAAGTTTTTCCTAAAGGTTCTGCAGCCTCTCGGGGATAAATACAGACGTCTCCGTACCGATCCGCGAGACGCTACAAAACCTGCTCATGACTCGTGAGACCTATGTAACCTAGGCTCTGATACCAACTTGTCATGACCCTAAACCCACACCTGGTCATGATGGCGCCTCCCATGAAGACAAGGCCAGCCGACACAACACCCAATTCATTTTAAGCAATTAAAATAACACAATTTAAGTCATTAACATGATTAAATCCCAAAGAAAATAGCGAAACAGTACAATTTGTAGAATAAACACAGCCCGACATCGAGGTATCACCAGTCATGAGCATCTAACATATTCTAAGAGTGTTAAAGAGTTTATACAATCTATTACGTAACTAGGACAAGGGAAATAAAATAGGAGGGAGAAACACTGGGCTGCGAACGCCGAGCAACTACCTAGTGGACTTCGAATAGTCTGCTGAGCAATCGACCCTCACTGGCGGGACCTGAAGCTCCTGAATCTACACACAGGGTGCAGGGAGTAAAGTGAGTACTCCAACTCAGTGAGTAATAACAACAAATGAAGACTGAACGATAAGAAATCACGTAAAAACACAACATGCTATACAGAAGCAGAGTAAAACCAAATAAACGCAATAAAACAATGAAATCTTATAAAACACTTTGGTTCCGAATAAGCTTCTTTAAAACATCTTTTCAACAGTTAAACAAGTAAATGAAAAGCAGCTAGAAAGGATAAACACATAAACTCCGCCCCTCGGGCATAATGTCAACAGAATCAGCCCCTCGGGCAATAACATGGAACAACACCAGCCCCTCGGGCTATATCTCATATCACAATGGGTACCCACACTCACTGGGGGTGTACAGGCTCCGAAAGGGGCCCCTTACGGCCCAAGCGCAATATCAAGCCATCTCGTGGCATAATCAATAGGCTCTCGGCCTCATATTAAGCCACCTCGTGGCGTACAACTCAGGCCCTTGGCCTCATAATCATAATCAGTACAACACTACTGCGGCGTGCAGCCCGATCCCATATAAATCCTCACAACACAAGCCCTCGACCCTACTCAGTCAGAAATCTCTAAAAGCCACTCGAGCATAGTAAAATATGATGCTCAGCCAAAAATATCATTTAAAGTGTTAAAACAAAGTAAACATGGCTGAGTTATGAAAACAGTATAATATAGCATGACTGAGTACGGATATAAATTCCAAACAGTGAGGAAATAGCAGTAAAAATCCCCTAAGGGTCCAAATAGTTGGCACGACGCCCAAACATGGCATTCAGCCCAAAACATGATGATAGCAAACAGTTTTCAATCAAATACGCGGTAAAACAGTCATTCGGGATGGACTAAGTCACAATTCCCAACGGTGCACGACCCCACGCTCGTCATCTAGCGTGTGCGTCACCTCAATATAGCACAACGATGTGAAATCCGGGGTTTCATACCCTCAGGACAATATTTACAATCATTACTCACCTCAATCCGGTCCAAACTCTAGCCCGCAACGCCTTTGCCCCTCGAATCGGCCTCAACTTGTGTCGAATCTATCCAAAATTAAAATCACGACGTCAAAATATGCTAAGGGAACGAAGCCCATGCAAAAATAATCAATTTACAACATAAATCCCGAAATTAAACAAAACCCGACCCCCAGGCCCACGTCTCGGAATTTGATAAAATTCACATCAATAGATTCCTTATCTTACCACGAGTTCATTCATATCAAAATCACCCAAATCCAACCACAAATGATCCCTCAAATCCCTAATTTTAGGTCTCCAATTACAAGACCTAGTTCTTCAATATTAGGCTTAAATTCCATGATTAATTAGGTAGAAAGCACATTCGGATTAAGCATAAAGTCCATAAATCTTACCTCCAAGTGTTCCCCTTGATTCCCTCTTCAATCCCCTTCAAAAAGATTCAAAATCGCCCAAAAATAGAGGAACTTATGCTCAAAATCGCGGAAATGAGCTTTTAAAACATTCTGCCAGACATTTCAATCCTTCTTCGTGAACGCGGTCAACCCCTCGCGTTCGCGAAGCTCAAACTTAAGTTGACCAAAAATCCCTCTTACGCGAACGCGATGACCCCCTCGCGAACGCAATGCCTCAGCACTCAACCCTTCGCGGACGCGGCATCACCCTCGCGAACGCGATGACCAACGAGCTCAACCCTTCGCGATCGCGAGACCTTGTTCGCAACAACGAAGGCCAACTTCACAGCCTCCCAGCCTAACCCTTCGCGAACGCGAGGGCCCACTCGCGAACGCGAAGGCCAATTGTCTGCAACACCCAATAGCAGATTTCTGCAATCTTTTTCAACATGAAATGGTCCGTTTAACCACCCGAAACTCACCCGAGGTCCTCGGGACCTCAACCAAATATGCCAACATATCCCATAACATCATTCAAACTTATTCCAACCTTCAGAACGCTCAAAACAACATCAAAACACCAAATTTGCATCGGATTCAAGCCTAAGAATTCCAAAATCTTCTAAATTCCGCTTTCGATCAAAAAGTCTATTAAACCACGTCCGAATGTCCTGAAATTTTGCACAAACATCCCAAATGACACAACGGACCTACTGAAACTCTCAGAATTCCATTCCGACCCTTATATCAAAATCTCACTTATCAACCGGAAAACGCCAAAATTCCAATTTCGCCAATTCAAGCCTAAATCTACTCCGGACCTCCAAAATATGTTCTGATCACACTCTTAAGTCCCAAATAACCTACCAAAGCTATCCGAACCATCGAAACTCATATCCGAGCCCTTTAACACATAAGTCAACATCCAGTTGACTTTTCCAACTTAAGCTTACTCAAAAGAGACTAAGTGTCTCAAACTTTACCAAAACTTCTCCGAACCCGAGCCAACTAACCCGGTAACAAAAAATACAGCTGAACAAGGCATTAAGAAGCACAAATGGGAGAAACGGAGCGGTAACTCATAAAACGATCGGCCAGGTCGTTACACTAGCCTTCCAATCACCCAATCTTGCACAAATTCTCAAGAATCAAGGAAGCTCATCTCTAACTCACTATCCTTCCGGATTATTATTGCTAGAAGGGTTGGTGTATTGTAGTAACTTAAGGAAATCTCTATTTAGGTATGTTAGCTAAACTTTCTCTCTCGGAATTATATTCCATAATGTTTCCGTATGTTTAAGTATGACCAGCTAAAAATCCCTAATTTCTACGTTCTAGGTTGTCCCCTATAAACTCATAAACTTGATCATTCCGAACGAGCCTTATATTGAACGATAGATGTTTAAAGTATGGGTTACTTATTAAAATGGTATGGCTTTGAGTTGTGGATTAAATTAAAAGTGGTGTACTAATTAGGTAAGGAAAACTCGATATGCTTAATACTCCTAACTGCTTGTATGCGTACTAAATGTCTTGATTGAGTGTGTCTAGTAGTTGATAAACTATGAAAATGTTTGAAAATAAATTAAATGAACTGGGGAAATAGAGTGTGGGCAACGTTTATAATTGTGCCTAGTGATGCCTATGAAATGAGGAAATATATGAATCAGATTACAAAGTGAGCCTTGACTCAACTGTCTTAAAATGACTTCTAAAATTAAAATTTGCTTAAAATCTCTATTGAGGTATGTATGGCTAACTCTCTTCTTCTTAGAATCGAACTCTTAGTGTCCGAATAATTGGTGTAAGTTTTGACTTGATCATGCTAGATTTGATTGCCTTAATGTGTTGGGTTGAAAGATTTATGTTCCGTAATTATTCTACATGTAATCATGCTATTTGAGAACGTGATTATGATTTCCAAGCTCTTTCCCTTATGTGTGCAATGCCTTATGTGATAGGACTTATTGACATGAATGATACTGTTATTCGAACGTATGAAAAGGGAAGGATTTGAATTGTAAAATGCGTTCAACTGCCAAGAAAGACTTAATAAATGAGGCTGCTTGTGCCACATAACGAAAGATCGGAAAGAAATGTGAATTGAGTTGAACAATTGAAAGAGGTTATGTCTCAAGTGAGATGACTTAGCTGATCGGGCCGAGATCGAACTCCGTGTAAGAACACAGTGGCATTATTGATGAAATTGTGAATATGGTAATGTGTCACTTGAGATGGCTTAGCCGTCTGTGTAAGAACACGGTGGCATTATTGATGAAATAATGAATATGGTTATGTCTCACTTGAGATGGCTTAGCCGATCGGGCCGAGATCGGACTCCGTGTAAGAACACGGTGGCATTGTTGATGAAATTGTGAATATGGTTATGTCTTACTTGAGATGGCTTAGCCGATCGGGCCGAGATCGAACTCCTTGTAAGAACACGGTGGCATTGTTAATGAAATTGTGAATATGGTTATGTCTCACTTGAGATGGCTTAGCCGGTCGGACCGAGACTAGGCTCCGCGTAAGAACATGGTGGCATTGTGAGTTGTGGCACTTGGCACTAAGATTATCAACCTAAAAAGATGGAAAATTGAATCGGAAACTATGTGATCCTTACTTGGTGTTTCTTTTGTTTTTTTTTCTGTGTAGCACTTATTAATTATTATGACTTCCCTCTCTTTGTTTCACTGTTCATTCTAGTGAGATTGGTGTTTGCCTTTACATACTAGTACTATTCGACAGTACTAACGTCCCTTTTGCTGGGGGCGTTTCATCTTTAAATGGATGTAGGTGGTTCCATAGCAGACAGTGTTGGTCGCAGCTAGTGGCGCATCCTATTTTCAGCCGACTTGGTGAGCCCCACTTCATTTTGGGGTGTCGTATCATTGTCCATCATGTACTTTGTATTTGAGGTATAGCCGGAGCCTTGTTGCCGGCATTTCCATAGTACTCTTCAGTTGTATTTAGAGGCTCCGTAGACAGGTTGTGGGTGGTGTTTGATATTGGAAATTAAATTAGAAATATTGGTATTTGGCCAATATGTTTTTCGTCATAACTATAAAAATTGTAATATTTTGGACATTATGGTTGAAACTGCTAATGGAAACAAAATGGAAGTTGTTAATGAAATATTTACAAAGTATGATTAATGGAGTTCATCTCCTCTTTATTCATGAATTAGTTTGGGTAGAATGAAACCTAACAGGGTTGCTCAGTCGGGTTTACTCGGTTGAGCGTCGGTCGCGCTCCTCGGTTTTTGGGGCGTGACAAACTTGGTATCAAAGCCTAAGGTTTTAAAGTGTCCTAGGATGTCTCGGAGTCGTGTCTAGTAGAGTCCTTTTTATCGGTGTGTTGTCGACCACATCTATAAGTTGGAGGCTATTCGGACATTTAGGAATTTCACCCTTCTTTGATACTCCAGATCGTGCGGTAGAGCTCAAGATAGGGATCTAATTTCCTTGCCATGTCTTATTCTCCAGATGAGTAATCTTGATACCATAATCCACGAGTTTGAAACAGTAAGGAGGGAATGACCCCACCATTGAATCCGGGGGAGATTGCCCAAGAGTTTGTTAGGAGAATGTATCGAGCCATGGAGGGATTGGTAGAACTTGTTGCTAAAGGAAGTACCCTTGTTCCTATTAATGTCACTGCACCAACAGATCATGTAGTATATCAGTATGTTACCAACGTACGTTAGGGATGTGGAGTCGAGGGGCATCGGTTAAGTTATTTCCCTATCAACCTAAAGTCAACAAGTAAGTCACTCCTTAGTACATCATTATGAACAACACAAAAATTTTACTTGTTGTATATGTACATCCATATTGAAGAGTTCTCGTACAACATGGTCTTTGAATGAGACGCATTATTCGTGAATCCACTATATCGCAAATTCTCTTATTTACGTCCTCTTGTGGAATTAAGTTCTATAAATATGTCCTTGAATGGAGTTATAACTTTAGGATTAATACTTTCCACTTGCTTTCCTAAATTCTCAACAAGGGACTATACCTGATGAATTTCTTACAGAATCTTTTTATTTAAATGGACAACATCTGCTCACTTGTTCCTATGCATGCACCGCCGTAAAGTTTACCTATGTGGTGTCAAGTTCCATGTAAAGCATCCTAGTGTTGCGATCCATCTCGAGTCACTCTTTTTCTCACTGTTGTATATGGCTTCTATAGTTTGAACAGTCACTCTACTGGCTTGCGAGTATCATCATGGAACCTTTTCACTATCTAGTAACATGAGAACATATCTCAGCTCCTACCGTATGTGTACATGTCGATTGAAGCAGTCACTTGTCCGTATAAAATTTCCGAGAAATTTGAGGTTTCTACAGATCCGTCGCAGGAAGATCTTTTGTTTGCTCATCTCAATATGACTTTCATGTCAAATTAGATCATTCTACAGTAAGTAGCTCACTTTGTTCCTAGTATTGTGGTTGCACATGACGTGGTCCTGTATTGCAGTTTGGGGTTAATACAACAGAAGCATGACTAGCTCATAACAAATGTTTGTTTTCTCTTTACACCGCCACAACATGTGTTGATTGTGTTCCTTAGTTAGCAAATTCAGTGTGCTAGTTTCCCAACACTTGTTCGATAACTATGAGAGAACGTGTCCTTCTATGTGCCACTATAACACTTCCTTTCTCATAAGGACCCTTAATAGGCTCTCCGTCAAGACCAAATGCACCTTTGGGGGTTATCATAGCACAACGCCTACTTCTCATGTTCTCTTGTCTTTCAGTAGCATCTGGGTACTTCCCAAGTCCGAATCCATGGAGAACCCATTATGAACATCTACAAATCTTCCATGATTATTTTATACTGTCTCATTGGGTTTCGTTGTCATTACACACTCAACTTCTAGAATCATGGACTATGTCCTTGTCATGTGCGGGGAGTTTTGCTATCCTTGGCATTCCACCTCCCTGGATGGATAGGAGTTTTATTTGTCTTTCTCCCCGGAGCATCATGTTAACCATTAGAACCCCTCTAGCAAATACATGATTTCATCCCAATATTAAGATGTCCTAGCTATGTGGTTTCACTCGTGAAAGGTTGACATTACATGCTTTCAGATTTTTGCACATATCATGAGCATATCAATTTGGAAGACAAGTTGTCGTATCTTTAGTTATCTCATATAGGGTCAGTTGTTGGGAAGGGTTAAACTGTTTGAATTATGATAATCTCATAAGCGTTTAACTTCTTTTCATCCTCATGCGCTTGTGTCATAGATTCCTTGTGCCAGTTAATGTTAAGAGTGTAATTCAACTTCGTGTATTTCTTTTGAAATCTCTATCACATCCATGTTGCAAGAAACTTACCATTTGGAACTAAACTAACTTTCCTTACACTCAAGGAGGCAACCAGTGTAATATACTTGACCACTTCTCCTTAGAGCTTACTATTGTCGGGCAACGCATATATGGAAAGGAACAATTGTTACTATCCCTTGCATAACTCGTCGCCTGCCAAGAATAACTGATGTTAGCGTCTTCATCCTCCCGATCATGCCTCCCATGTATCTCATGTCTAGAAAGACCCACTTCTTTTAGATCTCAGGGTCACGTACACGGTTCCCAACTTACCAATGCGTGCTATTTACCTCTATGCTCCATTTATCTAATAATTGATGTTGTCACAATGATTAACCATGACAGCATTATTAGTAGTAATCTTCGTGTCTCTTAGCATATAACCCCATGAAATACTCTGCTCAGCACATTAAAGGATTCCTGAATAATTCCATCCCAATCATGAACTGCGTTATTCCTTAGTGTATTAAATCTATTGGGTATTGAAGGTTCAAACACGTCAAAGAGGAAGCATCACCGTGTGATCACATATATTTGATAGGTAATTTTATGGTCAGTTTATGATAGCACATCTTAGAGTAATTGTTGAAGGTCATCAAAGGTTTAGTGTAGTTGTTCGCGTAGAGATTTAGAGTTCAGGAGGGTGAACGGGTTATTCTCAACTCCCAGAAAATGTTATGCAAATTGATAATGAAGGTGAAATAAGTGTAGTTCACATTAGGCCGCACTATGAGTACGAAGTCTTCCCATCGTTGTTCCCTATGTACCCTGTATTTTCATGTGCCTATGTCTAGGAAGGTATTTCGAGATACTTTGTGTATAATTCCCGTGGAAACTACTGAAGGTGAAGTTAATGGATGGCTGGCCTATGAGGGGTATCTATTTGTCATCCTCGTTAGGTAAGTTAGGGAATTGAGATTATTTTCGTGAATGTGTTATGCCAAAGTCTGTAAGTCGAGGAGGCCACCTTGAAGGGCGAAAGTGTCGTGGAAAGAAAATAGTTTCTCTTGATTGTATAACAAGTGGTTTTGATTTGAAAGGTACCTTCTAGGTGTTATGATTTAAAAATGTGCAATCCGTGTCCAGGTATCATTATGATAATGTAGTGGTTGTAATACTGAGATTAATGTTATTGATATACACATTTTGGTGCTTTGTCAAGTTGTGGATGTGTTGTTAGGATGGTTTTGGTGGTTCTCTGGCAGGTGGATAGGCCTAGTTACAAAGGAGATGCTGCCGAAATATCTGAAAAATTTGGGAGTTGGTTAAAATTTAGGGACTTGAGGTAGATGAGAAAAGAGATATATTATGTTAAGTGTTTGGGGTAGACTCTACTTCTCATTCGAGGACGAATGATCCTAAGCGGGGGAGAATATAAGGCCCCAAAAAATTTTGCTAAGTAATTTAGGATTTCGTGGTGCCAAGTAGGCTCAATACAATATTTTATGTGCTATTAAAATGATGTATATCAATTGGATATGGTAAATAAGTGTATAAGTTATATAATAAGTATTGTGGGGTCTAATCAGAGGCCTATGTCTAAGTCAAGTTGGAAAATTACATAATAGGCTAAAATTCCAAATGAGTTCGCACAAGTCCAAACTTTGGACGAGCATATCTATATATGTATATGGTATTATGTGATGAACAACCTATCAAATGAAAGATCTTCGAGTCTAGTTTCTAACGCTTCAAACCATTCATCATTTGGAAAACCTACACAAAGGTATGATCAAATTACCAAAGGCGGACTCACCGATTCTTTTCCTTGCTCAAAAAGAAAAAGGATTTTGCATGGACCCCGGAATGGCAACAAGCCTTAGAAGAATTGAAGCAATATCTGTCAAGCCCACCTCTGCTTCACACCCCGAAGGTAGATGAAAAACTTTATCTATACTTGGCAGTGTCCGAGATAGCGGTAAGTGGGGTACTAGTTCGAGAAGATCAAGGTACGCAATTTCCTATTTATTACGTAAGTCGAACCCTAGCAGATGCTGAAAGTAGGTACCCTCACTTGGAAAAATTAGCACTTGCATTGATAAGCGCATCTCGAAAGTTAAAACCATATTTTCAGTGCCATCCTATATGTGTACTAACCACCCACCCCCTTCGAAATGTTTTGCATAAGCCCGAGCTATCGGGCTGATTGGCCAAATGGACCGTCAAACTTAGCGGGTACGATATCGAATATCAACCCCGAATGACCATCAAGTCTCAAATCCTAGCTAACTTCGTGGCTGATTTTACGCCAGCCCTCGTGCCCGAAGTAGAGAAAGAACTCCTGCTAAGCTCGGGTACAACGTCGGGGGTATGGACCCTTTTCACGGACTGCGCCTCGAATGTGAAGGGGTCTGAGCTCGGCACTGTTTTAAAGCCGCCCACGGGCGATACCATTAGGCAATCTATCAAAACTCCTAGATTAACTAAGAATGAGCCCGAGTATGAGGCCGTGATTGCAGGTCTCGAGCTATCCAAAAGCTTGGGAGAAAAAGTCATCGAAGCCAAGTGTGATTCTCTGTTGGTGGTAAATCAGGTAAACAAGAGTTTCGAGGTTCGAGAGGATAGAATGCAGCGGTACCTGGATAAGTTACAGGTAACTTTGCACCGCTTCAAGGAGTGGACTCTGGATCACGTACCCCGAGAACAAAATAGCGAGGATGATGCACTTGCTAATCTGGGATCTTCGGTCGAAGAAGACGACATCCTCCCAGGGACTGTCGTTCAACTATCAAAGTCTGTGGTTGAAGAGGGCCATGCCGAGATAAATTCAACAAGTTTAACATGGGACTAGAGAAATAAGTATACCGACTATTTGAAGAATGGAAAACTTCCATCAAACCACAAAGAATCGAGGGACCTATGAGCCAAGGCTGCTAGGTTTACATTAGACAAAGATGGAACTTTGTACCGAAGAACATTCGATGGACCATTGGCGGTGTGCTTGGGGCCAGGGGACACTGATTATGTTCTACGAGAAATCCACAAGGCACTTGTGGGAACCATTCCGGTGCCGAATCTTTGGTCTGCAAAATTATCAGAGCAGGATACTACAGGGACAACATGGAAAAAGATACTAAGGAATTTGTCAAAAAATGTGATAAGTGTCAACGATTTGCACCGATGATCCATCATCCCGGAGAAGAACTCCTTTCAGTCTTATACTCGTGGCCTTTCATGAAATGGGGAATGGATATAGTCGACCCTCTACCAATGGCCCCAGGTAAAGCTAAATTCATTTTGTTTATGACTGATTATTTTTCTAAGTGGGTGGAAGCACACGCCTTCGAGAAGGTCCGAGAAAAATAAGTCATTGACTTTATCTGGGATAACATCGTATGTCGATTCGGGATACTCACCGAGATTGTGTGTGACAACGGAAAGCAATTCATCGGTAGCAAGGTAACGGAGTTCCTCGAAGCGCATAAAATAAAGAGGATTTTATCGAGACCGTACCACCCAATCGGAAACGGACAAGCCGAGTCAACAAATAAGACTATCATTCAGAACTTGAAGAAAAGGTTGGATGATGCAAAAGGAAAATGAAGAGAAGTTTTACCCGAGGTCCTTTGGGCACATCGGACAACATCGAAGTCTAGCACGGGGGCCACCCCATTTTCTCTAGTATATAGTTTTGAGGCCCTCATCCCCATCGAGGTCGAGGAACCCAGTGCTAGATTTTGACATGCATCGGAGGAGCCAAACCACGAGGCCATGAATGCTAGCCTCGAATTGTTAGATGAAAAGCGAGAAGCGGCGCTTGTTCGTATGGCCGCGCAGAACAAAGGATCGAAATATACTACAATAGAAGATCCAACCTTCGACATTTCGGAGTCGGGGACTTAGTCCTACGGAAAGTCACCCTCAATACTCGAGACCCAAATGAAGGGAAACTAGGCCCAAATTGGAAAGAACCGTACCGAGTCCTCGGAGTTGTCGGTAAAGGATCTTACAAACTTAGCACAATGGAAGGCCAACAACTGCCAAACAATTGGAACATATCATTGCTCAAACGATACTACTGCTAAGGTACGACTTTATCCTTTTTGTCCATTTGAGTTTAAAGCTAACTCATTACAGATTTTGGACCGAAGCCATAGGATCCCGAAGGCATCGTTTTTCACACGAAGGCCTTAGATTTTAAAGCATGCGTTGCACTCTTTTTCCCTTCGATCGGATTTTGTCCCAAATGGGTTTTGCCGGCAAGGTTTTTAACGAGGCAACAATTATATACTACCTAAGGAGAACTCAATAGTATCCAAGGCTTCTTTTCAATTAACCTCGAATACTGGGAGGCATCACCCTCGGAGGTTATATTTTCAAGGAAAATACTTCCCGCCTAAGAGGGCTTCAATAGGAAAACTTTGTAATGGGCCAAGCGGTCGGATGAACCGTGTCCATATAGAATAGTCAAGCCCCGACGGTAAAACATGTATGCATGTATCGATTATTAGAAGAAGCATTCTGGCTATATCAAAAGCACTTTGTGTCTCAAAGAGGTTTACTATCATACGAGATCTACACTTACAATCCTACGGGAAGTGGCTCAAGAGCCAAAACTCAAATGTACCCCGAAATACTCGGGGACTGTCATCGACAGTCAGTACATTTAAGTCATCGAAAACTCGGATTCATACGACCTCAAAGAGTCATCCACACGAAATAAAGACCAAGGCCAATATACTCGGGGACTAACTCTCCGAACAAGTTTGAAAAGTTATCGGCAAACAAGTCCAAGTGACATACCCAAAGGCTACGGCCACACTAAAGACTACGGTCATATAAAGGCTACGACCAAAATAATGCGGCTCGGAGACGTCTGACTTCCGCTATAAACTAAAGGCCTTCAAACGTTGAAAAACCGATTAAATCAGGCTACCCTCGGCAAAAGCAAAATATAAAGGGCTTCGATAAATTCAGCCCCCCGAAAAATCTAAGGGCTTCAATAAATTCAGCCCTCGAGTAATCCAAAGGATTCGATAACATTAGCCTTCGGGAAAATCTCAAGAGGTATTCGATTATGCTTACACAAACAAATTACTAATAAGGTTTCGATACGTCAAACCTTCGAAAAACCCAACGGGTATGAAAACACATGCTAAGGCATAATTAAATTTTCACTAAGTCTTTTAGCTGAAATGAGGGAAACATTATATAGCCATTTTAGAGGTCGAGACCGCCCAACTTAAAGAGCCTAGGGGCCAATTTTAAAAGAGCCTAAGGGCCGACATATAAGAGCCTAAGGGCCAGCTTAAAAGAGCTTAAAAGCCAAAAGCATATAGGAGTCCGAGAGCTCGTTCTTACTCAACTCGGACCCAAGAGTCCCATTGTTCTGAGCTCGCATCAAATTGATTTAAGCTTATCTCAAGGACCATCTAAAACCTTAAGGGATATTATATTGAGCAATATAAACATAAGGGTTTATTACGTTACGAGTCTGAACCGATACTCGAGCTGAGTATTTGAATCATCAAAATTTTCCACAAACGGGGACAAAATAAAATTCAACACAAGTCGAGGATAGAGAAAAAAGATACTTTATATTCATAAGGGAAATTTACAAAAAATATTTACAACGCCCACAAGGGGCCCTTGCACAAAAAAGAAAACCTAATCTATTTTCGGGGTCACACCCCCGAGAGCGTCATCTTCAGAAACTGCATCTTCAGCGGCTCTATCTTCGGGAGTCTCCTCTCCCTCGGGAACATCTTCTTCACCTTCCTCGGAGCCACTCGCTACATCCTCATCATCGGAGGAGACAATAAACCTAGCATCGATTTCCCGCGCCTTTGCCTCGGCTATCTCCTCGGCAAGGTTGAACCCTCGGGCATGGATTTCTTCGAGAGTCTACCTCCGGGCTTGGCACTTAGCCAATTCATTGCTCCATTTTCCCCGGTCGAAGGCCTCCCTCAACTCAGCTTGAACGGCTGCAGCTTCCCTCAAGTATATGGTAATGGATTTATCAGCTGCAGCCTTCGTCTTCTCAGCTTCAGCCTTAGCCTATACAGCTTCGGCCCTGGCTCTAGCTAGCTCAGCCTCTAACTCCTCGATTTTCCTGGCCTGAGCCAGGCCCTTCGCTTCAATGCCTCGGAGCTGAGTTTCAACCGAGAATAGTTGGGCTGCAGCAACTTCTTTATCGGCAGCAAGCTGATCCATGTTCTTCTTCCACTGATGACAATCAGCTCTAACTTGATCAACTTCGCCCCGGAGCTGCCCAATTATCTCTAGCTTTTGCTACAGCTGAGATATCGAAGTGTTAGCCTCCGAAGTAGGGCCAAGAAGGCTGAACTCTATTAAAATCACAGTTACATGCTCATCTAGCTCGGACTCGCTTTTTTGAGCTTTGGCCAATGCGGTCCGGAGATTCTTAAGCTCCTCTTCCTTTTGGCTACAGAGAAGCCTCAGGGCTTTCTCTTCGTCCGAAACTTTCTTGAGCTCGGCCTCATATTAGCTTAGCTCAGCTCTAAACTTTACGATGGCCTATACGTGAAATGGAGACATATCAGTCAAAAGAAAAAAGAAAGAGAAAATTACAATAATGGAAGTAAATACTTACCCGAGAGAGGAGATGTTAAGCCTCTTCGAAGATGGTGGATGCATCATTAAGGTCATTGGCATCCTCAATCCCAGCGTAGCAACCCTGAAAGGGATCGTCCTCGATGACCTTGCTCGGATCGGGCATACGGAGCGCGTTGGCTTCTTCGATTGCTCCTTCGGAAAAAGTTGGCAAAGAAAGGGAGTGACCTGTTGTCGCGGCCCCGAGCTCTTCACTTAGGGCGTTCTCATTAGCTTCGAGGGTCTTAGCATTTTCCTTCTCTGGGATAGTTGTTGAAGACGGAGGGACAATCTCAACCTCCGGGGACACGGGGGCCTTGTCCACATCTTTCTTTGGGGTTCCCCCACCACGGGATGAGGTTTCCAGCTCGAAAGGTTTGGCGTCCTCGATCGGTTTCCTAGTTCGATGCACCAACGTCGACTCCTCCCCGTCATTTTCTTCATCATCCGGGGAATCATGGGCCGAATCTGTGCCCGTTTGAGCAAACCTTTTCCACAGCCTTCGAGCAGGGGTTTTCTTATCTTGAGGGTCTTCAGGCTTCGAAACCCTTTTCCTTTTGTTGTCCCTCTCCGATTTTGGAATCCAAGGCTTGGTCTTTTCCCCGGGCAGAGCCGGCCTCATCTCGGATGCATCACCAAGGCCTACGCAAGTGACGTTAGTAAGTTGACGCCAACAATATACGAAGAGTGTTTGAAACTTGGGAAAAGCACTCACCATGGTTCTTGGCCTCCCACTGGCCCTTCGATAATTCACGCTACTTGTGCTTATTGTAGGAAGAGGTGGCAGCTAACTTTCGGACCCAATCCTTGAGGTCGGGCATCGCTTAGGGCACCCAGGCATTGGCTGCCAAAAGAAGGATAAAGACGTTATGAAATGCGAAAGCAGAATATGAATAAATACTGGGAAAATGAACTCCACTTATGATTGAAGTTCCACCTATCCAGGAACAACATTTTATCCACGGGGATGACATCCGAGATTCTTACTCTAACAAATCGGCTCATCCAACCTCGATCTTTGGTTTCATCAGTACTGGCAAAGAAGGCTTTCATTGTTCGACGCTGCAGCTTGATAAGCCCTCAAAATAACTGGGGACGATACAATCGAATCATGTGGCTGAGGATGAATTCCAACCCTTTGGCCTTCTCGAAAAAATACCGCAGCATGATCACGATACACCAAAAAGAGGGGTGAATCTGACCAAGGGTGACTTCGTATGTTTTGCAGAAGTCGATCACCACCTGATCGAGGGGACCCAGTGTGAAGGGGTAAGTGTAAACACTTCAAAAAACCCTCCACGTTGGTAGTAATGCTTTCCTCGAGGCTCGAGATCTGAATCACGACCTCGTATTCCCAGCCACAGTCCTTTTTCACATCCTTGATGAGCTTCTTCAATATCAAGCTAATATATCGAGATGCGTGCTCGCATCGGCCTGGGATATCGGGGGGATTCTCGATACTAAAGTCCTTAATTATGCAAAGACCGGGTGTGATTTCCTCAAGATTTGGCGGCACTACCGGTTTGGTCGGCCGGGAGACAGAAGAAGATGATGCTTTATCCTTTGTAGGGACTGTTTTGGAAGTTTAGCCATGGTTGAAAGCTAAAGAATACGGGTTGCCCAAGGATGTGGTGCTTCTTGCAAGAGCTTGGAATTTTTCGGTGCTTAGAGAGGCGGTGGAAACGGGCGATTAGAGAAAGAGATGAAGATGGGAAAGATGTGAAGAAAGAGTAAAGTTCTTTACTCAGAGGAATCGCCTCATATTTATAGAAGGGAAACGACGGTTCGACTGCACTAGTGGCCGACCAATACTGGCGTGCATGCAATGATTTTAGTGAAGTGGACCGATGGGACGTTCGGTCACTTCGAACAACTGCATCACAGAAATGACGTCATCACTAAAGACTTCGGTAAAACAAGGATAAAAACGTTTCTTATTATCTTGCTCTAAGAAACACGGGGACTATCTGTATACAGTCGAGATCGAATGCCTTCGATCTGTATGCTTGAGAGGTCGTCCGAAGTCCGAGTTCGGGTAAGACCAAGTTCGAGCTCGAAGGACCATACCCGAGTTCGAGGGCAGAGCATGATGCATACCGAGGTCAAGTGTGCACGCGACCTCGAAATAGTACCGTTATGGATTTGTACCAGAATAAGTTAGATTCCTGCCACGTCCCTAAAGTCATGGCGCAAATCCCGGAATATGATTGTACTATTCCGTACTAGGCGGTTGATAGTTGTACCAAGAATATTCCTTACTGTAAATAGAAATATTCCTTATTTAGGGTTCCCCTATTATATAAAGGGGACCCCAATCATTTGTAAGACATCTTATGATCACTGAGAAAAGAATATACTTTTTACCTTTTTGCCTAGTGTTCATCAACATTGTCTTTTAGCTCTATTGTTCTTACTTTATTTTTATTATTTAATTGTTCTTACTGCCCTGAGCCATCTCGAGGTCACTAAGCTCGAGGTCACTGCTGCTAAGTAACATTAGTTTGATTCACTTCTATCTTTTATTTCGACTTCATATTTCTTAATTATTAATTGGTATTGAACTAAATCACATATCTTTAAAACCACTAATCAAATTTAATTGTTACTCGTATTTTCGAGGTAAACAAAGTGAGAATTAAATTCTGATAGTAATTTAAGTATTCGATACAAGCATCTTTGTTACAATAAGCATTAAACTTTAGCAATTCTCAAACGCATTTATTTAATTCTGATAGTAAGGCCTTCTCTCTCTCTCTTTTTGTGGCTTTTCCTGGACCGAGATGTTTACGTATTAGAAATATCACATAACTAAACTATGGTAATTCGCAGTTAGAGGCAAAACTTAACAACAAACTTTAGGTAAGTTGATTATATATTCTTTGACACATAAAAGTTCTGCTCTCTTCATCCTTCTACTCCAGTTATGTATATACACCCTTATGTGACTACAAATACTAATCAAAAATTAGATATATTTGTGCTCCATTGAACAGGTTAATTTGAAAGAAATACACCTATCATGCTACTAAAAAACTTGGACCCTCAAATGACTTATGCACCAGTACAATTAATGATGAGTTGGAGAGGAACAATATTGATTTTCTATTATAAAATGATGTACTATATGACTCGGTATACAAATGCACTATGCATTATATTTATTTTAGATTCTAACTATTTTATTGTTATTATGGTAGAGTTGCTTTTCTACTTTATTCATATTTTAGTTTATGTGCTTTTGGCATGTCTTGCTAAAATTTTGAGTCCAAGGAACATATGGCAAATAAATTGCGTCGATGGATTTCTAATTTACTCCTTCGTGAGTTAAATAATTATTTTTTCAACAATAGTTTTTTGTCACGACCCGGATTTTCCACCCTCAGGAGTCGTGATGGCGCCTACTCGTGAAAGCTAGGCAAGCCGAGTATTATAGATTCACTAACTCTTTTATTTAGCTATTTTTTAACAGTTTAGAACAACATACGATCAACAGTGAAATATTAACAATAATTAAAGACACGCAGAAGACGTAATCTGATAACTTAGCCAAAAATAAGTACGACAATACCCAGTACATCTCTACCCTGAACTGGTGTCACAATATCGCAGACCATCTACGAGTACTACAAACAATTGTCTGGAAAGAAAGATACAATCTGTCTCCGAAGTAAATGAAAACAAAATATAAAGATAGAAGAGAACGTCGGGGCCTGCAGACGCCTGCAGGACTACCTCGGAATCTCCGACTGGACTGAAGGCAGCCACCCAAAGCTATGGTCCAAAAGCTGCCTCTCCGGGATCTGCACACAGTGCAGAGTGTAGTATCAGCACAACCGACCCCATGTGCTGGTAAGTGCCTGGCCTAACCCCGGCAAAGTAGTGACGAGGCTAGGACCAGACTACCAAATAAACCTGTGCAGTTATATCATATACAGTGGAAAATAAAACAGAAATAAACAATTAAAGATGGGCGGGGGACATGCTACGAGGGAATATCATTTACCAACAGTAATTCAAGAGAAAAACATAAAGAACAATTTAAGATTCACAGCAAAAGAATAAGGAAATCGTAACAAATCAATAAACACTTTTATTATTTATTGTTGCGGCGCGCAACCCAATCCAAATCCTAAAAAATACTATTGCGGCGTGCAACCCGATCCATATCATATATCACTGTTGTGGCGTGCAACCCGATCCAATTATAATATTGTTGCGGCGTGCAACCCGATCCAAATGTAATATTGTTGCGGTTAGGCCAGGTCCAACTCAACACAGTGAACCATCAACTTAGGCATTCGTAGTACTTACTAAGAACACAACAATTTCAATTTAAGACTCACGGTCATGCCTGACACCAATGTATAGATACTCATCACCATGCCTATACGCCGTACTCAACAAGTAGCACATAGCAAATAGGACACAACTCCTAATCCCTCAAGCTAAGGTTATACCAAACACTTACCTCGAACTTTCACGGCCAACTCAAGCCTCAAACACCGCTTTTCCTTTAGAATTCGCCTCCAAACAACTCGTATCTAGTCCAAATTGATTTAACAACATTAATGAATGCTAAATAATTCATACCTAATGCTTAATTATAGGTTTTCTATCATTTTCCCCAAAAGTCAAAAATTGACCCCGGGCCTGCTTGGTCAAAACTCGAGGTTTGGACCAAAACCCGATCACCCATTCACCCACGAGCCCAAATATACAATTAGTTTCGAAATTCGACCCCAAAAAAAGGTCTAAATCCCAATTAATCAAAAAGCCCTAACTCTACCCTAATTTCTACCATAAAAACCATAGATTTTAGGATGAAAATTGATGAAATGCAATGGGAAATCGAAAGAAAAAGGTTTAGAATCATTTACCAATTTTTTGGGGAAGAAATTGTTCTTTGAAAATCGCCTCAATGCTCCCAAATTTCGAAAATATGAAGTAAAATGGGTTCTGCCCGTTTTTGCTACTGATTTAGATCACTGGGCAAACCTTCATCGCGTTCACGATAGGTCTGTCGCGTTCGCGATGGGTCAGGCCCTATTGACCATCGCGTTCGCAATAAGAAGCTTGCGTTCGCGGAGCTTCAGCCCCCAGAGCCTTTGCATTCGCGGTCGTGTGGCCGCGTTCGCGTAGAGTAAAATCCCTCTCCCCTGCCCAGGCTCAAAGGCCTTCGCGTTCGCGATAGCAGGTCCGCGTTCGCGAAAGGAAGCACCCCCGAAGCTTCGCGTTCGCGTCCTGTTTCTCGCGTTCACGTAGAAGGAAAGTTCCTTCAGCCTGACTTACCCTTCGCGTTCGCGAGAGTCCTTCCGCGAACGCGAAGAACAACACTCCAGAACACCAGAAACTGAAACCTCCAACTTTTTCTAAGTTTAAAACCTTCCGAAACCTATCTGAAACCCACCCGAGCCCTCGGGGCTCCAAACCAAACATGCATACTAACTCAAAAACATCATATGAACTTACTCGTGCAATCAAATCACCAAAATAATATTAACAACTATGAATTTAGCATCAAAATCATGAAATCGCTTAAGAACCTCAAATTTTCCAATTTTCTCAAATACGGTCTGATTCACGTCATTTCAAGTCCGTTTCTTACCAAATTTCACAGACTCAACTTAAATCACATATAAGACCTGTACCGGGCTCCGAAACCAGAATACGGGCCTGTTACCATCAAATTTTAAACACATTTCATTTCCAAAAACTCATAAATATTTCAGAAACAATTTTCTTTAAAAATTCATTTCTCGGGCTTGGGACCTCAGAATTCAATTCCGGGCATACGCCCAAGTCCTATATTTTCCTACGGACCCTCCGGGACCGTCAAATCACGGGTCCGGGTCCGTTTACCCAAAATATTGACCGAAGTCAACTTAAACTCATTTTAAAGGCAAAATTCATCATTTTTCACAAATTTTCACATAATGGCTTTCCAGCTACGCACCCGGACTGCGCACGCAAATCAAGGTGAGACAGAAAGAGGTTTTTAAGGCCTCAGAACACAGAATTTGTTTTTAAAACAAGTGATGACCCCACAATCTCTACCTCTAAAACAATCGTTCGTCCTCGAACGGACATAAGAAGGAAGTACTTGAGTCAGGGAAAAGATGGGGATAAAGGCTCCGCATATCGGACTCGGACTCCCAGGTCGATGCCTCAGCAGGCTGACCTCTCAACTGAACACGAACAAAAGGAAAACTCTTCGATCTCAACTGACGAACCTGCCAGTCTAGAATAGCTACCTGCTCCTCCTCAGAAGACAAGTCCTTGTCCAACTGGACAGTACTGAAATCTAGCACGTGGGATGGATCGCCGTGATACTTCCGAAGCATGGACACATGAATCACTGGATGCACGGCTGATAAGCTCGGCGGCAATGCAAGTCTGTAAGCCACCTCTCCCACTCGATCAAGAATCTCAAACGAGCCAATGATCCTAGGGCTAAGCTTGCCCTTCTTCCCAAATCTCATCACGCCCTTCATAGGCGACACTCGAAGCAATACCCGCTCACCGACCATGAAAGCCAAATCACGAACCTTACGGTCGGCATAACTCTTTTGCCTGGACTAAGCTGTACGAAGACTATCCTGAATAACCCTGACCTTGTCCAAGGCATCCTGTACTAGATCCGTACCCAACAACCGAGCCTCTCCCGGCTCAAACCATCCAACCGGCGACCGACATCGTCTACCATACAAAGCCTCATAAGGAGCCATTTGGATACTCGACTGGTAGCTGTTGTTGTAGGCAAACTCTGCTAAAGGTAAAAACTGATTCCACGAGCCTCCAAAGTCAATGACACAAGCTCGGAGCATATCCTCCAAAATCTGAATGGTCCGCTCGGACTGCCCGTCCATTTGAGGATGAAATGTTGTACACAACTCAACCCGTGTGCCCAACTCTCGCTGAACTGCTCTCCAGAAATATGAGGTAAACTGCGTACCTCAATCCAAAATGATAGACACGGGCACACCATGAAGACGAACAATCTTCCGGATATTGATCTCAGCTAATTTCTCGGACGAATAGGAGACTGCCACAGGAATGAAATGTGCTGACTTGGTCAGCCTATCAACAATAACTCACACTGCATCGAACTTCCTCTGAGTCCGTGGGAGTCCAACAACAAAGTCCATAGTGATACGCTCCCACTTCCACTCAGGAATCCCAATCTTCTGGAACAAACCACTGGGCCTCTGATGCTCGTACTTAACCTACTGACAGTTCAAACACCGAGCCACATATGCAACAATGTCCTTATTCATCCTCCTCCACCAATAGTGCTGCCGCAAATCCTGATACATCTTAGTAACGCCCGGATGAATAGAGTACCAGGCACTATAGACCTCCTCTAAAATCAGCTCTCGAAGCCCATCCACATTTGGCACACAAACTCGACCCTACAACCTCAAAACTCCATCATCTCATAAGGTAACCTGCTTGGCACCTCCGTGCTGCACCGTGTCTTTAAGGACACACAAATGAGGATCATCATACTGCCGATCACGGATACGCTCCAACAATGAAGAACGAGTGACTGTGCAAGCTAACATACGGCTGGGCTCAGAAATATCCAACCTCACGAACTGATTGGCCAAAGCCTGGACATCCAAAGCAAGTGGTCTCTCACCGACCGGAATATAAGCAAGACTGCCCATACTAGCTGACTTCCTACTCAAAGCATCGGCTGCCACATTGGCCTGTCCCAGATGATATAAGATGGTGATATCATAGTCTTTCAACAGCTCCAACCACCTTCTCTGCCTCAAATTTAGCTCATTCTACTTGAACAAGTACTGCAGACTCTTGTGATCCGTTAACACCTCACATGCCATGCCATACAGATAATGCCTCCAAATCTTCAACGCGTGAACAATGGCTGCTAACTCCAAATCATGAACCGGATAGTTCTTCTCATGAATCTTCAACTGTCGCGAAGCATAGGCAATGACCTTGCCATCCTGCATCAACACCGACCAAGTCCGATACGAGATGCGTCGCAATAAACTGTGTAAGGCCCTGAACCTATGGGCAAAACCAATACCGGTGTCGTAGTCAAAGCTGTCTTGAGCTTCTGAAAGCTCGCCTCACACTCCTCTGACCACCTGAACTGGGCACCCTTCTGGGTCAACCTAGTCATCGGGACTACAATAGACGAAAATCCCTCCACAAACCGACGATGGTAGCCTGCCAAACCCAAGAAACTCCAGATCTCTGTAGCTGATGCTGGTCTAGGCCAGTTCTTGACTGCCTCTATCTTCTTCGGATCAACCTGAATACCCTCTGCTGATACAACATGTCCCAAGAATGCAACTGAACTCAACCAGAACTCACACTTCGAAAATTTGGCATACAACTGATTATCCCTCAAAGTCTAAAGAACCACTCTCAGATGCTGCTCATGCTCCTCCCGGTTGCGGGAATAGATCAAAATATCATTAATGAAGACTATCACGAACGAATCCAAGTAAGGCCTGAACCCTCGGTTCATCAAATCCATAAAAGCTACTGGGCATTTGTCAACCCGAATGACATCACCAAGAACTTATAATGCCCGTACCGAGTGCGGAAAGTTGTCTTAGGGACATCGGATGCCCTAATCGTCAACTGATGGTAGCCAGATCTCAAATCAATCTTCGAAAATACCCTGGCACCCTGAAGCTGATCAAACAAATCATCAATCCTCGGCAATGGATACTTATTCTTGATCGTAACTTTGTTCAACTGCCGGTAGTCTATACACATTCGCATCGATCCGTCCTTCTTCTTAACAAACAACACAGGCGCACCCCAAGGCGAAACACTAGGTCTAATAAAACCTTTCTCAAGCAAGTCTTGCAACTGCTCCTTCAATTCTTTCAACTCAGGCGGGGCCATACGATACAGCGGAATAGAAATAGACTGAGTGCCCGAAGCCAAATCAATGCAGAAGTCAATATCCCTGTCGGGTGGCATACCCGGCAGGTCTGAAGGAAATACCTCAGGGAAATCACGAACAATAGGCACAGAATCAATAGAAGGAACCTCGGCACCAGAATCACGAACATATGCCGAATAGGCCAAACACCCCTTCTCGACCATACGCCGAGCCTTCACATAAGAGATAACACTACGGGTAAAATGACTAGGAGTCCCTCTCCACTCTAAACGCGGTAAACCCGACAAGGCTAAGGTCACAGTCTTGGCATGACAGTCCAAGATAGCGTGGTAAGGTGATAACCAGTCCATTCCCAATATGACATCAAAATCAACCATGTCCAGAAGTAACAAATCTACATGAGTCTCAAAACCCCCAATCACAACTATACACGAACGATGGACTCGATCTACCACCATAGAATCACCCACCGGTGTAGACACATATACAAGAGCACTCAAAGAATCACTAGGCATGACCAGATATAGTGCAAAATAAGATGACACATAGGAGTATGTAGACCCTGGATCAAATAGAACTGAAGCATCTCTACTACAAACCAGAACAGTACCTGTGATAACTGCATCGGAAGCCTCAGCCTCAAGCCTGGCTGGAAGAGCATAACATCGGGGCTGGGCCCCGACACCCTGAACTACATCTCTGGAACGGCCTGCTGTTGCTGGCCTCCACCTCCACCTCTACCTCCACCTCTAGCACCTCTACCCCCACCCCTAGCTGGCAGAGCGGGCGGAGGAACACCTGGTGCCTGAACCATAGCACGGGAACCCTGCGGCTGCGACTGAATACCCACCAATCTCAGACAAGCCCTTCGGATATGACCATACTCACCACACTCAAAGCATCCACCTGAGTGCTACGGCTGAGGAAACTGAGACTGGCCCTGGCGACCTGAATGACCACCCCGAAAACTCTGGAGCGGCGGTGCACTGATAAGATCTGGTAGTGCACTGTAGGGCTGCTGATCAGAATACTGCATATGAGAACCACGACCACCTGAAGCACCGTGAGAAACCTGAAATGCTGACTGAAAAGGCCTAGGAGGATGGCCCCTACCATACGAATCCCTGCCCCCAGACGAGGCACCACTGAATCTGCCTGAATGACGAGGCCTCTTGTCAGACCCCTGACCACCCCCCTGCGATATAACCATCTCAACTCTCCTGGCCACATTGGCCGCCTCTTGAAAAGAAATCCCACTCGCCGTCTCCTTAGCCATCTGAAGTCGAATCGGCTGAATAAGTCCCTCAATGAACCTCATCACCCTCTCTCTCTCTCGGTGGGAAGTATAATAAGAGCATGACAGGCCAAGTCGATGAATCTGGTCTCATACTAAGTAACGGTCATAGAACCCTGCTGGAGACGCTCAAACTGCCTCCGATAGATCTCTCTTTAAGTGATAGGGAGAAACTTCTCCAGAAATAGCTGAGTAAACTGCTCCCAAGTCAAAGCTGGTGATTCGGCTGGTCTAGCCAAACAATAATCTCTCCACCAAGTCTTGGCGGATCCAGACAAGCGAAAAGTAGCAAAGTCGACCCCATTGGTCTCCACTATCCCCATGTTCTTGAGAACCTCATGACAGCTGTCTAAATAATCCCGGGGATCCTCAGAAGATGCACCGCTGAAAGTGGTAGTGAAGAGCTTGGTGAACCTGTCCAATCTCCACAAGGCATCGGCAGACATAGCTGCTCCATCACCGGTCTGAGCTACCACACCCGGCTGAACTGCTCCAACTAGCTGAGCTGCTGGAGTCTGAAACTGGGGAACCATCTGCTCCGAAGTGCGAGTAGCAGGAGTCTGGGCTCCTCCTCCAG